>NW_027441572.1:0-93000 GCF_964195595.1 Calonectris borealis
CCTTGGAGTGCTCCTGGGGTGTTCCTGAGGGTCTCTGGGTGCCTCTAGGATGTTCTGGGGGTCTTGGGGTGCTCCTGGGTGTCTCTGGGTGCCCACAGGGTGCTCCTGGTGTTCTGGCGTTGCTCTTTGGGTGCTCTTGGGGGGCTCCTGGGGGTCTCTGGGTGCCCACGGGGTGTCCGCGGGGATCTTGGGGTGCTGCTGGATGTTCTTGTTGTGCTCCTGGGGGTCTCTGGGTGCCCTTGGGGTGTTGCCGGGGGTCTTGCGGCGCTCCTGGGTTTCTCTAGGTGCTCACAGGATACTCGTGGGCATCTTGGGGTGCTGCTGGATGTTCTTGTTGTGCTCCTGGGAGCCTTGGGGTGTTCTAGGTGCCTCTGGGTAGCCTTGGGGTTCCCCTGGGGTGCTCCTGGAGGATTGTGGGCAGTCCTTGTGTCTCCTGAGTGCCTGTGGGGTGCTCCTGGGGATCTCTGGGGGCCCGTGGGGTGCTCCTGGGAGTCTCTAGGTCCCCATGGGGTGTTCCTGGGGGTCTTGGGGTGCTCCGGGGTGTCTCTGAATCCTTGGTGATTTACAGCAAATAATTTGCTCTGCATCCAGAGATATTTCTGAGAAGGGATTCTTCCAGGATCTGATTCTGCTTTGTTGTTCAGTCCTACCCAGAACAGAGTTGTGTCAGAAGTGAGGTAGCATGCGTGGTGTTCCTAGCAATGAAGTCTGACCCCATAGCATTTTGGGTTTTTGAGAGGAAACCAAAGCACATCATTTTGAATCATGATATTTTCGTTGCGTTGAATGATCTACTGTTCCTGCGTCGCTTGTGATGACATCTATCTTTGTCTATCTACGCCCTAGAAAAAGTAAGTTGAAGTCCCTGCCTGGTCCCATTGCTGATGCAATAGCTGCAACTGTAGGAAAAACTTCTTTACTGAAAGAGTGGTCAGGCCTTGGAACAGGCTGCCCAGGGAAGTGGTTGGGTCACCAACCCTGGAAGTATTTAAAAGACGTGTAGAGGAGGTGCTTAGGGACGTGGTTTAGTGGGCGTGGTGGTGTTGGTTTGACGGTTGGACTCGATGGTCTTAGAGGTCTTCTCCAACCTTAAGGAGTCTAGGATTGATTCCAAAAGAGCAGGTATGGTGGTTTGCTGTGAGGGTGGCTTTCTCTGTTTGGTGCTTGGCATGCTGTAAACTGAAGGCAGGTGAGAAAACTGCCTGCTGCTCCTCTGGCTGCCTTGATGGCTCTGGTGGTTGGCCCCGCCCGTTCCCAGGGGATTGTGGGAAGGGCGGTGGGCGGGGCCTGGGGGAGATGAGCTACAGCCCCTCCTCAGGGAGCTCATTCTGCTGCTGGGCTTCTCTGGAGGCGGTGGTCTGCTGTTGCTTCAGTTGATTGCAGCTTTTGAGCTGTCTAAGCTATTTGGGTAGTCTTGTTTTGAGATTTAGGGAAGCAGAGGGGTCTGTTTAAGCTAAGGGCTTCAGGACCAGGCAAGGTTCAGCTGCATCTAGAGCAGAAAGGAGACTCGTATGCAGCTTTTCTTTTTTTTTTTTTTTCCAGGTGGGTCAATTTGTATTGGGTGTTCAGAGGTGGCAAGATGTATGGTTTTGGTTCATAATCTGGTTTTGGTTTTTATTTTATTCCAGGTGCATTGTATTGTTTTGGAATTCCTGACTTCATTGAAGATGGAACCTTGTTTTTTTCCACCAGTTTTGCTGTCTATTGCAGAAGCTGTTGACATCATCTCTGCCTAGGAGCGACTGTGAGACTATTTAGCAGGGCTTGAGGTGAGCATCTTGTACGCATCTGTCTATGGAGTTGTAGCGTTGTTCAAGAAAGCAGCAGGGACATAAGGCATCGTGTCTTTGAGCGTATGGAACGGCTCGTGGCCTTCGCCCACAGAGTATCATGTTGTCCCTAGAAGCGATGCGGCTGGCGGCCGGCCCCTCGTGGATGATAAGCGTCAGGACTTGACTTCTTTTGTGGGGCTGTAGCAGAGGTCAGAGTCTGTGGGAAGGTGGGAGGTGCTCGCAGAAGCCTGGGCATAGCTGGGCAGAGCAGCTCCTGAGGAGCGGCCGACACAGGGGCTTGAGGGCTGCAACTCCAGGGCAGGAGCTGTCAGGAAGGAGCAGGGTTCCTTCGCTGGCAGTTCAGGAGAAGAGAAGGGGTTTCTAAACTTTTGGGACCAGGGGATGGTTGGGAAAGGGAGGTGTGTTCCCGAGCCTTACTGAGGTGGGTTTTGCAGTTGGATTTGGGTGTCGCTGAGGTCTGTTCTGTTGGAGTGTCTGTGCAGCTGACGAGAGATACAGCAAAGTCGTGGGAGATGCAGAGTAAACCGTCCAGGCCTCCACATCACAAGGTAGAGGGCTGAACGTCAGGCAAGTCTCATCTCGGAAAGCATTAGGTATGTTAAGGTCCATCAAAAAATAGCCTCCAGGACTGGGAGGTCTCTACGGGCTGCGTTTGGGGTGCTCCTGGGGCTGCTCCCGGGGGTCTCTGGGTGCCCAGAGGATGCTCCTGAGGGTCTTGGGGTGCTTGTGGGCGTTCTTGCGGTGCTCCTGGGGGTCTCTGTGTGCTCCCAGTATGCTCCTGGGGGTCTTGGGGTGGTCCTGGGGCCCTCTGGGTGCCCGCAGGATGCTCTTGGGAGTCTTGGGGTGGTCTTGGCGGTCTAGGGGTGCTGCGGGGCATCTATAGGTGCCCCTGGGTTGTTGCTGGGTGCCTTGGAATGCTCCTGGGGCTCTAGGTGCCGGTTATAGGTGCCGGCTCTAGGTGCCGGCTCTAGGTCCTGGTGGTTCTGCTGGGGCGCTCCTCGTGGTCTTGCTGTGCTTCTGGGGGTTCTTCTTTTGCTCCTGGGGTCTCTCAGTGCCCGTGGGTTGTTCCTTGGGCTCTTGGGGTCTTCTAGGTGTCTCCGAGTCCCCTTGGAGTGCTCCTGGGGTGTTCCTGAGGGTCTCTGGGTGCCTCTAGGATGTTCTGGGGGTCTTGGGGTGCTCCTGGGTGTCTCTGGGTGCCCACAGGGTGCTCCTGGTGTTCTGGCGTTGCTCTTTGGATGCTCTTGGGGGGCTCCTGGGGGTCTCTGTGTGGCCACGGGGTGTCCCCGGGGATCTTGGGGTGCTGCTGGATGTTCTTGTTGTGCTCCTGGGGGTCTCTGGGTGCCCTTGGGGTGTTCCCGGGGGTCTTGCGGCGCTCCTGGGTTTCTCTAGGTGCTCACAGGATACTCGTGGGCATCTTGGGGTGCTGCTGGATGTTCTTGTTGTGCTCCTGGGAGCCTTGGGGTGTTCTAGGTGCCTCTGGGTAGCCTTGGGGTTCCCCTGGGGTGCTCCTGGAGGATTGTGGGCAGTCCTTGTGTCTCCTGAGTGCCTGTGGGGTGCTCCTGGGGATCTCTGGGGGCCCGTGGGGTGCTCCTGGGAGTCTCTAGGTCCCCATGGGGTGTTCCTGGGGGTCTTGGGGTGCTCCGGGGTGTCTCTGAATCCTTGGTGATTTACAGCAAATAATTTGCTCTGCATCCAGAGATATTTCTGAGAAGGGATTCTTCCAGGATCTGATTCTGCTTTGTTGTTCAGTCCTACCCAGAACAGAGTTGTGTCAGAAGTGAGGTAGCATGCGTGGTGTTCCTAGCAATGAAGTCTGACCCCATAGCATTTTGGGTTTTTGAGAGGAAACCAAAGCACATCATTTTGAATCATGATATTTTCGTTGCGTTGAATGATCTACTGTTCCTGCGTCGCTTGTGATGACATCTATCTTTGTCTATCTACGCCCTAGAAAAAGTAAGTTGAAGTCCCTGCCTGGTCCCATTGCTGATGCAATAGCTGCAACTGTAGGAAAAACTTCTTTACTGAAAGAGTGGTCAGGCCTTGGAACAGGCTGCCCAGGGAAGTGGTTGGGTCACCAACCCAGGAAGTATTTAAAAGACGTGTAGAGGAGGTGCTTAGGGACGTGGTTTAGTGGGCGTGGTGGTGTTGGTTTGACGGTTGGACTCGATGGTCTTAGAGGTCTTCTCCAACCTTAAGGAGTCTAGGATTGATTCCAAAAGAGCAGGTATGGTGGTTTGCTGTGAGGGTGGCTTTCTCTGTTTGGTGCTTGGCATGCTGTAAAGTGAAGGCAGGTGAGAAAACTGCCTGCTGCTCCTCTGGCTGCCTTGATGGCTCTGGTGGTTGGCCCCGCCCGTTCCCAGGGGATTGTGGGAAGGGCGGTGGGCGGGGCCTGGGGGAGATGAGCTACAGCCTCTCCTCAGGGAGCTCATTCTGCTGCTGGGCTTCTCTGGAGGCGGTGGTCTGCTGTTGCTTCAGTTGATTGCAGCTTTTGAGCTGTCTAAGCTATTTGGGTAGTCTTGTTTTGAGATTTAGGGAAGCAGAGGGGTCTGTTTAAGCTAAGGGCTTCAGGACCAGGCAAGGTTCAGCTGCATCTAGAGCAGAAAGGAGACTCGTATGCAGCTTTTCTTTTTTTCTTTTTTTTCCAGGTGGGTCAATTTGTATTGGGTGTTCAGAAGTGGCAAGATGTATGGTTTTGGTTCATAATCTGGTTTTGGTTTTTATTTTATTCCAGGTGCATTGTATTGTTTTGGCATTCCTGACTTTATTGAAGATGGAACCTTGTTTTTTCCACCAGTTTTGCTGTCTATTGCAGAAGCTGTTGACGTCATCTCTGGATAGGAACGACTGTGAGACTAATTTAGCAGGGCTTGAGGTGAGCATCTTGTATGCATCTGTCTATGGAGTTGTAGCGTTGTTCAAAAAAGCAGCAGGGACATAAGGCATCGTGTCTTTCAGCGTATGGAACGGCTCGTGGCCTTCGCCCACAGAGTATCATGTTGTCCCTAGAAGCGATGTGGCTGGCGGCCGGCCCCTCGTGGATGATAAGCGTCAGGACTTGACTTCTTTTGTGGGGCTGTAGCAGAGGTCAGAGTCTGTGGGAAGGTGGGAGGTGCTCGCAGAAGCCTGGGCATAGCTGGGCAGAGCAGCTCCCGAGGAGCGGCCGACACAGGCGCTTGAGGGCTGCAACTCCAGGGCAGGAGCTGTCAGGAAGGAGCGGGGTTCCTTCGCTGGCAGTTCAGGAGAAGAGAAGGGGTTTCTAAACTTTTGGGACCAGGGGATGGTTGGGAAAGGGAGGTGTGTTCCCGAGCCTTACTGAGGTGGGTTTTGCAGTTGGATTTGGGTGTCGCTGAGGTCTGTTCTGTTGGAGTGTCTGTGCAGCCGACGAGAGATACAGCAAAGTCGTGGGAGATGCAGAGTAAACCGTCCGGGCCTCCACATCACAAGGTAGAGGGCTGAACGTCAGGCAAGTCTCATGTCGGAAAGCATTAGGTATGTTAAGGTCCATCAAAAAATAGCCTCGAGGACTGGGAGGTCTCTACGGGCTGCGTTTGGGGTGCTCCTGGGGCTGCTCCCGGGGGTCTCTGGGTGCCCAGAGGATGCTCCTGCGGGTCTTGGGGTGCTTGTGGGCGTTCTTGCGGTGCTCCTGGGGGTCTCTGTGTGCTCCCAGTATGCTCCTGGGGGTCTTGGGGTGCTCCTGGGGCCCTCTGGGTGCCCGCAGGATGCTCTTGGGAGTCTTGGGGTGGTCTTGGCGGTCTAGGGGTGCTGCGGGGCATCTATAGGTGCCCCTGGGTTGTTGCTGGGTGCCTTGGGACGCTCCTGGGGTTCTAGGTGCCGGTTCTAGGTGCCGGTGGTGCTGCTGGGGCGCTCCTCGTGGTCTTGCTGTGCTTCTGGGGGTTCTTCTTTTGCTCCTGGGGTCTCTCAGTGCCCGTGGGTTGTTCCTTGGGCTCTTGGGGTCTTCTAGGTGTCTCCGAGTCCCCTTGGAGTGCTCCTGGGGTGTTCCTGAGGGTCTCTGGGTGCCTCTAGGATGTTCTGGGGGTCTTGGGGTGCTCCTGGGTGTCTCTGGGTGCCCACAGGGTGCTCCTGGTGTTCTGGCGTTGCTCTTCGGGTGCTCTTGGGGGGCTCCTGGGGGTCTCTGGGTGCCCACGGGGTGTCCGCGGGGATCTTGGGGTGCTGCTGGATGTTCTTGTTGTGCTCCTGGGGGTCTCTGGGTGCCCTTGGGGTGTTCCCGGGGGTCTCGCGGCGCTCCTGGGTTTCTCTAGGTGCTCACAGGATACTCGTGGGCATCTTGGGGTGCTGCTGGATGTTCTTGTTGTGCTCCTGGGAGCCTTGGGGTGTTCTAGGTGCCTCTGGGTAGCCTTGGGGTTCCCCTGGGGTGCTCCTGGAGGATTGTGGGCAGTCCTTGTGTCTCCTGAGTGCCTGTGGGGTGCTCCTGGGGATCTCTGGGGGCCCGTGGGGTGCTCCTGGGAGTCTCTAGGTCCCCATGGGGTGTTCCTGGGGGTCTTGGGGTGCTCCTGGGTGTCTCTGAATCGTTGGTGATTTACAGCAAATAATTTGCTCTGCATCCAGAGATATTTCTGAGAAGGGATTCTTCCAGGATCTGATTCTGCTTTGTTGTTCAGTCCTACCCAGAACAGAGTTGTGTCAGAAGTGAGGTAGCATGCGTGGTGTTCCTAGAAATGAAGTCTGACCCCATAGCATTTTGGGTTTTTGAGAGGAAACCAAAGCACATCATTTTGAATCATGATATTTTCGTTGCGTTGAATGATCTACTGTTCCTGCGTCGCTTGTGATGACATCTATCTTTGTCTATCTACGCCCTAGAAAAAGTGAGTTGAAGTCCCTGCCTGGTCCCATTGCTGATGCAATAGCTGCAACTGTAGGAAAAACTTCTTTACTGAAAGAGTGGTCAGGCCTTGGAACAGGCTGCCCAGGGAAGTGGTTGGGTCACCAACCCTGGAAGTATTTAAAAGAGGTGTAGAGGAGGTGCTTAGGGACGTGGTTTAGTGGGCGTGGTGGTGTTGGGTTGACGGTTGGACTCGATGGTCTTAGAGGTCTTTTCCAACCTTAAGGAGTCTAGGATTGATTCCAAAAGAGCAGGTATGGTGGTTTGCTGTGAGGGTGGCTTTCTCTGTTTGGTGCTTGGCATGCTGTAAAGTGAAGGCAGGTGAGAAAACTGCCTGCTGCTCCTCTGGCTGCCTTGATGGCTCTGGTGGTTGGCCCCGCCCGTTCCCAGGGGATTGTGGGAAGGGCGGTGGGCGGGGCCTGGGGGAGATGAGCTACAGCCTCTCCTCAGGGAGCTCATTCTGCTGCTGGGCTTCTCTGGAGGCGGTGGTCTGCTGTTGCTTCAGTTGATTGCAGCTTTTGAGCTGTCTAAGCTATTTGGGTAGTCTTGTTTTGAGATTTAGGGAAGCAGAGGGGTCTGTTTAAGCTAAGGGCTTCAGGACCAGGCAAGGTTCAGCTGCATCTAGAGCAGAAAGGAGACTCGTATGCAGCTTTTCTTTTTTTCTTTTTTTTTCCAGGTGGGTCAATTTGTATTGGCTGTTCAGAGGTGGCAAGATGTATGGTTTTGGTTCATAATCTGGTTTGGGTTTTTATTTTATTCCAGGTGCATTGTATTGTTTTGGAATTCCTGACTTTATTGAAGATGGAACCTTGTTTTTTTCCACCAGTTTTGCTGTCTATTGCAGAAGCTGTTGACATCATCTCTGGCTAGGAGCGACTGTGAGACTATTTAGCAGGGCTTGAGGTGAGCATCTTGTATGCATCTGTCTATGGAGTTGTAGCGTTGTTCAAGAAAGCAGCAGGGACATAAGGCATGGTGTCTTTCCGCGTATGGAACGGCTCCTGGCCTTCGCCCACAGAGTATCATGTTGTCCCTAGAAGCGATGCGGCTGGCGGCCGGCCCCTCGTGGATGATAAGCGTCAGGACTTGACTTCTTTTGTGGGGCTGTAGCAGAGGTCAGAGTCTGTGGGAAGGTGGGAGGTGCTCGCAGAAGCCTGGGCATAGCTGGGCAGAGCAGCTCCCGAGGAGCGGCCGACACAGGGGCTTGAGGGGTGCAAATCCAGGGCAGGAGCTGTCAGGAAGGAGCGGGGTTCCTTCGCTGGCAGTTCAGGAGAAGAGAAGGGGTTTCTAAACTTTTGGGACCAGGGGATGGTTGGGAAAGGGAGGTGTGTTCCCGAGCCTTACTGAGATGGGTTTTGCAGTTGGATTTGGGTGTCGCTGAGGTCTGTGCTGTTGGAGTGTCTGTGCAGCTGACGAGAGATACAGCAAAGTCGTGGGAGATGCAGAGGAAACCGTCCGGGCCTCCACATCACAAGGTAGAGGGCTGAACGTCAGGCAAGTCTCATGTCGGAAAGCATTAGGTATGTTAAGGTTCATCAAAAAATAGCCTCCAGGACTGGGAGGTCTCTATGGGCTGCGTTTGGGGTGCTCCTGGGGCTGCTCCCGGGGGTCTCTGGGTGCCCAGAGGATGCTCCTGAGGATCTTGGGGTGCTTCTGGGCGTTCTTGCGGTGCTCCTGGGGGTCTCTGTGTGCTCCCAGTATGCTCCTGGGGGTCTTGGGGTGCTCCTGGGTCCCTCTGGGTGCCCGCAGGCTGCTCTTGGGAGTCTTGGGGTGGTCTTGGCGGTCTAGGGGTGCTGCGGGGCATCTGTAGGTGCCCATGGGTTGTTGCTGGGTGCCTTGGGATGCTCCTGGGGTTCTAGGTGCCGGTTCTAGGTGCCGGTTCTAGGTGCCGGTTCTAGGCCCTGGTGGTGCTGCTGGGGCGCTCCTCGTGGTCTTGCTGTGCTTCTGGGGGTTCTTCTTTTGCTCGTGGGTTCTCTCAGTGCCCATGGGTTGTTCCTTGGGCTCTTGGGGTCTTCTAGGTGTCTCCGAGTCCCCTTGGAGTGCTCCTGGGGTGTTCCTGAGGGTCTCTGGGTGCCTCTAGGATGTTCTGGGGGTCTTGGGGTGCTCCTGGGTGTCTCTGGGTGCCCACAGGGTGCTCCTGGTGTTCTGGCGTTGCTCTTCGGGTGCTCTTGGGGGGCTCCTGGGGGTCTCTGGGTGCCCACGGGGTGTCCGCGGGGATCTTGGGGTGCTGCTGGATGTTCTTGTTGTGCTCCTGGGGGTCTCTGGGTGCCCTTGGGGTGTTCCCGGGGGTCTCGCGGCGCTCCTGGGTTTCTCTAGGTGCTCACAGGATACTCGTGGGCATCTTGGGGTGCTGCTGGATGTTCTTGTTGTGCTCCTGGGAGCCTTGGGGTGTTCTAGGTGCCTCTGGGTAGCCTTGGGGTTCCCCTGGGGTGCTCCTGGAGGATTGTGGGCAGTCCTTGTGTCTCCTGAGTGCCTGTGGGGTGCTCCTGGGGATCTCTGGGGGCCCGTGGGGTGCTCCTGGGAGTCTCTAGGTCCCCATGGGGTGTTCCTGGGGGTCTTGGGGTGCTCCTGGGTGTCTCTGAATCGTTGGTGATTTACATCAAATAATTTGCTCTGCATCCAGAGATATTTCTGAGAAAGGATTCTTCCAGGATCTAATTCTGCTTTGTCGTTCAGTCCTACCCAGAACAGAGTTGTGTCAGAAGTGAGGTAGCATGCGTGGTGTTCCTAGAAATGAAGTCTGACCCCATAGCATTTTGGGTTTTTGAGAGGAAACCAAAGCACATCGTTTTGAATCATGATATTTTCGTTGCGTTGAATGATCTACCGTTCCTGCGTCGCTTGTGATGACATCTATCTTTGTCTATCTACGCCCTAGAAAAAGTAAGTTGAAGTCCCTGCCTGGTCCCATTGCTGATGCAATAGCTGCAACTGTAGGAAAAACTTCTTTACTGAAAGAGTGGTCAGGCCTTGGAACAGGCTGCCCAGGGAAGTGGTTGGGTCACCAACCCTGGAAGTATTTAAAAGAGGTGTAGAGGAGGTGCTTAGGGACGTGGTTTAGTGGGCGTGGTGGTGTTGGGTTGACGGTTGGACTCGATGGTCTTAGAGGTCTTTTCCAACCTTAAGGAGTCTAGGATTGATTCCAAAAGAGCAGGTATGGTGGTTTGCTGCGAGGGTGGCTTTCTCTGTTTGGTGCTTGGCATGCTGTAAAGTGAAGGCAGGTGAGAAAACTGCCTGCTGCTCCTCTGGCTGCCTTGATGGCTCTGGTGGTTGGCCCCGCCCGTTCCCAGGGGATTGTGGGAAGGGCGGTGGGCGGGGCCTGGGGGAGATGAGCTACAGCCTCTCCTCAGGGAGCTCATTCTGCTGCTGGGCTTCTCTGGAGGCGGTGGTCTGCTGTTGCTTCAGTTGATTGCAGCTTTTGAGCTGTCTAAGCTATTTGGGTAGTCTTGTTTTGAGATTTAGGGAAGCAGAGGGGTCTGTTTAAGCTAAGGGCTTCAGGACCAGGCAAGGTTCAGCTGCATCTAGAGCAGAAAGGAGACTCGTATGCAGCTTTTCTTTTTTTCTTTTTTTCCCAGGTGGGTCAATTTGTATTGGGTGTTCAGAGGTGGCAAGATGTATGGTTTTGGTTCATAATCTGGTTTGGGTTTTTATTTTATTCCAGGTGCATTGTATTGTTTTGGAATTCCTGACTTTATTGAAGATGGAACCTTGTTTTTTTCCACCAGTTTTGCTGTCTATTGCAGAAGCTGTTGACATCATCTCTGGCTAGGAGCGACTGTGAGACTATTTAGCAGGGCTTGAGGTGAGCATCTTGTATGCATCTGTCTATGGAGTTGTAGCGTTGTTCAAGAAAGCAGCAGGGACATAAGGCATGGTGTCTTTCCGCGTATGGAACGGCTCATGGCCTTCGCCCACAGAGTATCATGTTGTCCCTAGAAGCGATGCGGCTGGCGGCTGGCCCCTCGTGGATGAGAAGCGTCAGGACTTGACTTCTTTTGTGGGGCTGTAGCAGAGGTCAGAGTCTGTGGGAAGGTGGGAGGTGCTCGCAGAAGCCTGGGCATAGCTGGGCAGAGCAGCTCCCGAGGAGCGGCCGACACAGGCGCTTGAGGGGTGCAAATCCAGGGCAGGAGCTGTCAGGAAGGAGCGGGGTTCCTTCGCTGGCAGTTCAGGAGAAGAGAAGGGGTTTCTAAACTTTTGGGACCAGGGGATGGTTGGGAAAGGGAGGTGTGTTCCCGAGCCTTCCTGAGATGGGTTTTGCAGTTGGATTTGGGTGTCGCTGAGGGTCTGTTCTGTTGGAGTGTCTGTGCAGCCGACGGGAGATACAGCAAAGTCGTGGGAGATGCAGAGGAAACCGTCCGGGCCTCCACATCACAAGGTAGAGGGCTGAACGTCAGGCAAGTCTCATCTCGGAAAGCATTAGGTATGTTAAGGTTCATCAAAAAATAGCCTCCAGGACTGGGAGGTCTCTATGGGCTGCGTTTGGGGTGCTCCTGGGGCTGCTCCCGGGGGTCTCTGGGTGCCCAGAGGATGCTCCTGAGGGTCTTGGGGTGCTTCTGGGCGTTCTTGCGGTGCTCCTGGGGGTCTCTGTGTGCTCCCAGTATGCTCCTGGGGGTCTTGGGGTGCTCCTGGGGCCCTCTGGGTGCCCGCAGGATGCTCTTGGGAGTCTTGGGGTGGTCTTGGCGGTCTAGGGGTGCTGCGGGGCATCTGTAGGTGCCCCTGGGTCGTTGCTGGGTGCCTTGGGATGCTCCTGGGTTTCTAGGTGCGGGTTCTAGGTGCGGGTTCTAGGTGCGGGTTCTAGGTGCGGGTTCTAGGTGCGGGTTCTAGGTGCGGGTTCTAGGTGCGGGTTCTAGGTGCGGGTTCTAGGTGCGGGTTCTAGGCCCTGGTGCTGCTGCTGGGGCGCTCCTCGTGGTCTTGCTGTGCTTCTGGGGGTTCTTCTTTTGCTCCGGGGGTCTCTCAGTGCCCATGGGTTGTTCCTTGGGCTCTTGGGGTCTTCTAGGTGTCTCCGAGTCCCCTTGGAGTGCTCCTGGGGTGTTCCTGAGGGTCTCTGGGTGCCTCTAGGATGTTCTGGGGGTCTTGGGGTGCTCCTGGGTGTCTCTGGGTGCCCACAGGGTGCTCCTGGTGTTCTGGCGTTGCTCTTCGGGTGCTCTTGGGGGGCTCCTGGAGGTCTCTGGGTGCCCACGGGGTGTCCCCGGGGATCTTGGGGTGCTGCTGGATGTTCTTGTTGTGCTCCTGGGGGTCTCTGGGTGCCCTTGGGGTGTTGCCGGGGGTCTTGCGGCGCTCCTGGGTTTCTCTAGGTGCTCACAGGATACTCGTGGGCATCTTGGGGTGCTGCTGGATGTTCTTGTTGTGCTCCTGGGAGCCTTGGGGTGTTCTAGGTGCCTCTGGGTAGCCTTGGGGTTCCCCTGGGGTGCTCCTGGAGGATTGTGGGCAGTCCTTGAGTCTCCTGAGTGCCTGTGGGGTGCTCCTGGGGATCTCTGGGGGCCCGTGGGGTGCTCCTGGGAGTCTCTAGGTCCCCATGGGGTGTTCCTGGGGGTCTTGGGGTGCTCCTGGGTGTCTCTGAATCGTTGGTGATTTACAGCAAATAATTTGCTCTGCATCCAGAGATATTTCTGAGAAGGGATTCTTCCAGGATCTGATTCTGCTTTGTTGTTCAGTCCTACCCAGAACAGAGTTGTGTCAGAAGTGAGGTAGCATGCGTGGTGTTCCTAGCAATGAAGTCTGACCCCATAGCATTTTGGGTTTTTGAGAGGAAACCAAAGCACATCATTTTGAATCATGATATTTTCGTTGCGTTGAATGATCTACTGTTCCTGCGTCGCTTGTGATGACATCTATCTTTGTCTATCTACGCCCTAGAAAAAGTAAGTTGAAGTCCCTGCCTGGTCCCATTGCTGATGCAATAGCTGCAACTGTAGGAAAAACTTCTTTACTGAAAGAGTGGTCAGGCCTTGGAACAGGCTGCCCAGGGAAGTGGTTGGGTCACCAACCCTGGAAGTATTTAAAAGATGTGTAGAGGAGGTGCTTAGGGACGTGGTTTAGTGGGCGTGGTGGTGTTGGTTTGACGGTTGGACTCGATGGTCTTAGAGGTCTTCTCCAACCTTAAGGAGTCTAGGATTGATTCCAAAAGAGCAGGTATGGTGGTTTGCTGTGAGGGTGGCTTTCTCTGTTTGGTGCTTGGCATGCTGTAAACTGAAGGCAGGTGAGAAAACTGCCTGCTGCTCCTCTGGCTGCCTTGATGGCTCTGGTGGTTGGCCCCGCCCGTTCCCAGGGGATTGTGGGAAGGGCGGTGGGCGGGGCCTGGGGGAGATGAGCTACAGCCTCTCCTCAGGGAGCTCATTCTGCTGCTGGGCTTCTCTGGAGGCGGTGGTCTGCTGTTGCTTCAGTTGATTGCAGCTTTTGAGCTGTCTAAGCTATTTGGGTAGTCTTGTTTTGAGATTTAGGGAAGCAGAGGGGTCTGTTTAAGCTAAGGGCTTCAGGACCAGGCAAGGTTCAGCTGCATCTAGAGCAGAAAGGAGACTCGTATGCAGCTTTTCTTTTTTTTCTTTTTTTTCCAGGTGGGTCAATTTGTATTGGGTGTTCAGAAGTGGCAAGATGTATGGTTTTGGTTCATAATCTGGTTTTGGTTTTTATTTTATTCCAGGTGCATTGTTTTGTTTTGGAATTCCTGACTTTATTGAAGATGGAACCTTGTTTTTTCCACCAGTTTTGCTGTCTATTGCAGAAGCTGTTGACGTCATCTCTGGATAGGAACGACTGTGAGACTTATTTAGCAGGGCTTGAGGTGAGCATCTTGTATGCCTCTGTCTATGGAGTTGTAGCGTTGTTCAAGAAAGCAGCAGGGACATAAGGCATCGTGTCTTTCAGCGTATGGAACGGCTCGTGGCCTTCGCCCACAGAGTATCATGTTGTCCCTAGAAGCGATGCGGCTGGCGGCCGGCCCCTCGTGGATGATAAGCGTCAGGACTTGACTTCTTTTGTGGGGCTGTAGCAGAGGTCAGTCTGTGGGAAGGTGGGAGGTGCTCGCAGAAGCCTGGGCATAGCTGGGCAGAGCAGCTCCCGAGGAGCGGCCGACACAGGGGCTTGAGGGCTGCAACTCCAGGGCAGGAGCTGTCAGGAAGGAGCGGGGTTCCTTCACTGGCAGTTCAGGAGAAGAGAAGGGGTTTCTAAACTTTTGGGACCAGGGGATGGTTGGGAAAGGGAGGTGTGTTCCCGAGCCTTACTGAGGTGGGTTTTGCAGTTGGATTTGGGTGTCGCTGAGGTCTGTTCTGTTGGAGTGTCTGTGCAGCTGACGAGAGATACAGCAAAGTCGTGGGAGATGCAGAGGAAACCGTCCGGGCCTCCACATCACAAGGTAGAGGCCTGAACGTCAGGCAAGTCTCATCTCGGAAAGCATTAGGTATGTTAAGGTCCATCAAAAAATAGCCTCGAGGACTGGGAGGTCTCTATGGGCTGCGTTTGGGGTGCTCCTGGGGCTGCTCCCGGGGGTCTCTGGGTGCCCAGAGGATGCTCCTGAGGGTCTTGGGGTGCTTGTGGGCGTTCTTGCGGTGCTCCTGGGGGTCTCTGTGTGCTGCCAGTATGCTCCTGGGGGTCTTGGGGTGCTCCTGGGGCCCTCTGGGTGCCCGCAGGATGCTCTTGGGAGTCTTGGGGTGGTCTTGGCGGTCTAGGGGTGCTGCGGGGCATCTATAGGTGCCCCTGGGTTGTTGCTGGGTGCCTTGGGACGCTCCTGGGGTTCTAGGTGCCGGTTCTAGGTGCCGGTTCTAGATGCCGGTGGTGCTGCTGGGGCGCTCCTCGTGGTCTTGCTGTGCTTCTGGGGGTTCTTCTTTTGCTCCTGGGGTCTCTCAGTGCCCGTGGGTTGTTCCTTGGGCTCTTGGGGTCTTCTAGGTGTCTCCGAGTCCCCTTGGAGTGCTCCTGGGGTGTTCCTGAGGGTCTCTGGGTGCCTCTAGGATGTTCTGGGGGTCTTGGGGTGCTCCTGGGTGTCTCTGGGTGCCCACAGGGTGCTCCTGGTGTTCTGGCGTTGCTCTTTGGGTGCTCTTGGGGGGCTCCTGGGGGTCTCTGGGTGCCCACGGGGTGTCCGCGGGGATCTTGGGGTGCTGCTGGATGTTCTTGTTGTGCTCCTGGGGGTCTCTGGGTGCCCTTGGGGTGTTGCCGGGGGTCTTGCGGCGCTCCTGGGTTTCTCTAGGTGCTCACAGGATACTCGTGGGCATCTTGGGGTGCTGCTGGATGTTCTTGTTGTGCTCCTGGGAGCCTTGGGGTGTTCTAGGTGCCTCTGGGTAGCCTTGGGGTTCCCCTGGGGTGCTCCTGGAGGATTGTGGGCAGTCCTTGTGTCTCCTGAGTGCCTGTGGGGTGCTCCTGGGGATCTCTGGGGGCCCGTGGGGTGCTCCTGGGAGTCTCTAGGTCCCCATGGGGTGTTCCTGGGGGTCTTGGGGTGCTCCGGGGTGTCTCTGAATCCTTGGTGATTTACAGCAAATAATTTGCTCTGCATCCAGAGATATTTCTGAGAAGGGATTCTTCCAGGATCTGATTCTGCTTTGTTGTTCAGTCCTACCCAGAACAGAGTTGTGTCAGAAGTGAGGTAGCATGCGTGGTGTTCCTAGCAATGAAGTCTGACCCCATAGCATTTTGGGTTTTTGAGAGGAAACCAAAGCACATCATTTTGAATCATGATATTTTCGTTGCGTTGAATGATCTACTGTTCCTGCGTCGCTTGTGATGACATCTATCTTTGTCTATCTACGCCCTAGAAAAAGTAAGTTGAAGTCCCTGCCTGGTCCCATTGCTGATGCAATAGCTGCAACTGTAGGAAAAACTTCTTTACTGAAAGAGTGGTCAGGCCTTGGAACAGGCTGCCCAGGGAAGTGGTTGGGTCACCAACCCTGGAAGTATTTAAAAGACGTGTAGAGGAGGTGCTTAGGGACGTGGTTTAGTGGGCGTGGTGGTGTTGGTTTGACGGTTGGACTCGATGGTCTTAGAGGTCTTCTCCAACCTTAAGGAGTCTAGGATTGATTCCAAAAGAGCAGGTATGGTGGTTTGCTGTGAGGGTGGCTTTCTCTGTTTGGTGCTTGGCATGCTGTAAACTGAAGGCAGGTGAGAAAACTGCCTGCTGCTCCTCTGGCTGCCTTGATGGCTCTGGTGGTTGGCCCCGCCCGTTCCCAGGGGATTGTGGGAAGGGCGGTGGGCGGGGCCTGGGGGAGATGAGCTACAGCCTCTCCTCAGGGAGCTCATTCTGCTGCTGGGCTTCTCTGGAGGCGGTGGTCTGCTGTTGCTTCAGTTGATTGCAGCTTTTGAGCTGTCTAAGCTATTTGGGTAGTCTTGTTTTGAGATTTAGGGAAGCAGAGGGGTCTGTTTAAGCTAAGGGCTTCAGGACCAGGCAAGGTTCAGCTGCATCTAGAGCAGAAAGGAGACTCGTATGCAGCTTTTCTTTTTTTCTTTTTTTTCCAGGTGGGTCAATTTGTATTGGGTGTTCAGAAGTGGCAAGATGTATGGTTTTGGTTCATAATCTGGTTTTGGTTTTTATTTTATTCCAGGTGCATTGTATTGTTTTGGCATTCCTGACTTTATTGAAGATGGAACCTTGTTTTTTCCACCAGTTTTGCTGTCTATTGCAGAAGCTGTTGACGTCATCTCTGGATAGGAACGACTGTGAGACTAATTTAGCAGGGCTTGAGGTGAGCATCTTGTATGCCTCTGTCTATGGAGTTGTAGCGTTGTTCAAAAAAGCAGCAGGGACATAAGGCATCGTGTCTTTCAGCGTATGGAACGGCTCGTGGCCTTCGCCCACAGAGTATCATGTTGTCCCTAGAAGCGATGTGGCTGGCGGCCGGCCCCTCGTGGATGATAAGCGTCAGGACTTGACTTCTTTTGTGGGGCTGTAGCAGAGGTCAGAGTCTGTGGGAAGGTGGGAGGTGCTCGCAGAAGCCTGGGCATAGCTGGGCAGAGCAGCTCCCGAGGAGCGGCCGACACAGGGGCTTGAGGGCTGCAACTCCAGGGCAGGAGCTGTCAGGAAGGAGCGGGGTTCCTTCGCTGGCAGTTCAGGAGAAGAGAAGGGGTTTCTAACCTTTTGGGACCAGGGGATGGTTGGGAAAGGGAGGTGTGTTCCCGAGCCTTACTGAGGTGGGTTTTGCAGTTGGATTTGGGTGTCGCTGAGGTCTGTTCTGTTGGAGTGTCTGTGCAGCTGACGAGAGATACAGCAAAGTCGTGGGAGATGCAGAGTAAACCGTCCGGGCCTCCACATCACAAGGTAGAGGGCTGAACGTCAGGCAAGTCTCATGTCGGAAAGCATTAGGTATGTTAAGGTCCATCAAAAAATAGCCTCGAGGACTGGGAGGTCTCTACGGGCTGCGTTTGGGGTGCTCCTGGGGCTGCTCCCGGGGGTCTCTGGGTGCCCAGAGGATGCTCCTGCGGGTCTTGGGGTGCTTGTGGGCGTTCTTGCGGTGCTCCTGGGGGTCTCTGTGTGCTCCCAGTATGCTCCTGGGGGTCTTGGGGTGCTCCTGGGGCCCTCTGGGTGCCCGCAGGATGCTCTTGGGAGTCTTGGGGTGGTCTTGGCGGTCTAGGGGTGCTGCGGGGCATCTATAGGTGCCCATGGGTTGTTGCTGGGGGCCTTGGGACGCTCCTGGGGTTCTAGGTGCCGGTTCTAGGTGCCGGTGGTGCTGCTGGGGCGCTCCTCGTGGTCTTGCTGTGCTTCTGGGGGTTCTTCTTTTGCTCCTGGGGTCTCTCAGTGCCCGTGGGTTGTTCCTTGGGCTCTTGGGGTCTTCTAGGTGTCTCCGAGTCCCCTTGGAGTGCTCCTGGGGTGTTCCTGAGGGTCTCTGGGTGCCTCTAGGATGTTCTGGGGGTCTTGGGGTGCTCCTGGGTGTCTCTGGGTGCCCACAGGGTGCTCCTGGTGTTCTGGCGTTGCTCTTCGGGTGCTCTTGGGGGGCTCCTGGGGGTCTCTGGGTGCCCACGGGGTGTCCGCGGGGATCTTGGGGTGCTGCTGGATGTTCTTGTTGTGCTCCTGGGGGTCTCTGGGTGCCCTTGGGGTGTTGCCGGGGGTCTTGCGGCGCTCCTGGGTTTCTCTAGGTGCTCACAGGATACTCGTGGGCATCTTGGGGTGCTGCTGGATGTTCTTGTTGTGCTCCTGGGAGCCTTGGGGTGTTCTAGGTGCCTCTGGGTAGCCTTGGGGTTCCCCTGGGGTGCTCCTGGAGGATTGTGGGCAGTCCTTGTGTCTCCTGAGTGCCTGTGGGGTGCTCCTGGGGATCTCTGGGGGCCCGTGGGGTGCTCCTGGGAGTCTCTAGGTCCCCATGGGGTGTTCCTGGGGGTCTTGGGGTGCTCCTGGGTGTCTCTGAATCGTTGGTGATTTACAGCAAATAATTTGCTCTGCATCCAGAGATATTTCTGAGAAGGGATTCTTCCAGGATCTGATTCTGCTTTGTTGTTCAGTCCTACCCAGAACAGAGTTGTGTCAGAAGTGAGGTAGCATGCGTGGTGTTCCTAGAAATGAAGTCTGACCCCATAGCATTTTGGGTTTTTGAGAGGAAACCAAAGCACATCATTTTGAATCATGATATTTTCGTTGCGTTGAATGATCTACTGTTCCTGCGTCGCTTGTGATGACATCTATCTTTGTCTATCTACGCCCTAGAAAAAGTAAGTTGAAGTCCCTGCCTGGTCCCATTGCTGATGCAATAGCTGCAACTGTAGGAAAAACTTCTTTACTGAAAGAGTGGTCAGGCCTTGGAACAGGCTGCCCAGGGAAGTGGTTGGGTCACCAACCCTGGAAGTATTTAAAAGACGTGTAGAGGAGGTGCTTAGGGACGTGGTTTAGTGGGCGTGGTGGTGTTGGGTTGACGGTTGGACTCGATGGTCTTAGAGGTCTTTTCCAACCTTAAGGAGTCTAGGATTGATTCCAAAAGAGCAGGTATGGTGGTTTGCTGTGAGGGTGGCTTTCTCTGTTTGGTGCTTGGCATGCTGTAAACTGAAGGCAGGTGAGAAAACTGCCTGCTGCTCCTCTGGCTGCCTTGATGGCTCTGGTGGTTGGCCCCGCCCGTTCCCAGGGGATTGTGGGAAGGGCGGTGGGCGGGGCCTGGGGGAGATGAGCTACAGCCTCTCCTCAGGGAGCTCATTCTGCTGCTGGGCTTCTCTGGAGGCGGTGGTCTGCTGTTGCTTCAGTTGATTGCAGCTTTTGAGCTGTCTAAGCTATTTGGGTAGTCTTGTTTTGAGATTTAGGGAAGCAGAGGGGTCTGTTTAAGCTAAGGGCTTCAGGACCAGGCAAGGTTCAGCTGCATCTAGAGCAGAAAGGAGACTCGTATGCAGCTTTTCTTTTTTTCTTTTTTTTCCAGGTGGGTCAATTTGTATTGGGTGTTCAGAAGTGGCAAGATGTATGGTTTTGGTTCATAATCTGGTTTTGGTTTTTATTTTATTCCAGGTGCATTGTATTGTTTTGGCATTCCTGACTTTATTGAAGATGGAACCTTGTTTTTTCCACCAGTTTTGCTGTCTATTGCAGAAGCTGTTGACGTCATCTCTGGATAGGAACGACTGTGAGACTAATTTAGCAGGGCTTGAGGTGAGCATCTTGTATGCATCTGTCTATGGAGTTGTAGCGTTGTTCAAAAAAGCAGCAGGGACATAAGGCATCGTGTCTTTCAGCGTATGGAACGGCTCGTGGCCTTCGCCCACAGAGTATCATGTTGTCCCTAGAAGCGATGTGGCTGGCGGCCGGCCCCTCGTGGATGATAAGCGTCAGGACTTGACTTCTTTTGTGGGGCTGTAGCAGAGGTCAGAGTCTGTGGGAAGGTGGGAGGTGCTCGCAGAAGCCTGGGCATAGCTGGGCAGAGCAGCTCCCGAGGAGCGGCCGACACAGGGGCTTGAGGGCTGCAACTCCAGGGCAGGAGCTGTCAGGAAGGAGCGGGGTTCCTTCGCTGGCAGTTCAGGAGAAGAGAAGGGGTTTCTAAACTTTTGGGACCAGGGGATGGTTGGGAAAGGGAGGTGTGTTCCCGAGCCTTACTGAGGTGGGTTTTGCAGTTGGATTTGGGTGTCGCTGAGGTCTGTTCTGTTGGAGTGTCTGTGCAGCCGACGAGAGATACAGCAAAGTCGTGGGAGATGCAGAGTAAACCGTCCGGGCCTCCACATCACAAGGTAGAGGGCTGAACGTCAGGCAAGTCTCATGTCGGAAAGCATTAGGTATGTTAAGGTCCATCAAAAAATAGCCTCGAGGACTGGGAGGTCTCTACGGGCTGCGTTTGGGGTGCTCCTGGGGCTGCTCCCGGGGGTCTCTGGGTGCCCAGAGGATGCTCCTGCGGGTCTTGGGGTGCTTGTGGGCGTTCTTGCGGTGCTCCTGGGGGTCTCTGTGTGCTCCCAGTATGCTCCTGGGGGTCTTGGGGTGCTCCTGGGGCCCTCTGGGTGCCCGCAGGATGCTCTTGGGAGTCTTGGGGTGGTCTTGGCGGTCTAGGGGTGCTGCGGGGCATCTATAGGTGCCCCTGGGTTGTTGCTGGGTGCCTTGGGACGCTCCTGGGGTTCTAGGTGCCGGTTCTAGGTGCCGGTGGTGCTGCTGGGGCGCTCCTCGTGGTCTTGCTGTGCTTCTGGGGGTTCTTCTTTTGCTCCTGGGGTCTCTCAGTGCCCGTGGGTTGTTCCTTGGGCTCTTGGGGTCTTCTAGGTGTCTCCGAGTCCCCTTGGAGTGCTCCTGGGGTGTTCCTGAGGGTCTCTGGGTGCCTCTAGGATGTTCTGGGGGTCTTGGGGTGCTCCTGGGTGTCTCTGGGTGCCCACAGGGTGCTCCTGGTGTTCTGGCGTTGCTCTTCGGGTGCTCTTGGGGGGCTCCTGGGGGTCTCTGGGTGCCCACGGGGTGTCCGCGGGGATCTTGGGGTGCTGCTGGATGTTCTTGTTGTGCTCCTGGGGGTCTCTGGGTGCCCTTGGGGTGTTCCCGGGGGTCTCGCGGCGCTCCTGGGTTTCTCTAGGTGCTCACAGGATACTCGTGGGCATCTTGGGGTGCTGCTGGATGTTCTTGTTGTGCTCCTGGGAGCCTTGGGGTGTTCTAGGTGCCTCTGGGTAGCCTTGGGGTTCCCCTGGGGTGCTCCTGGAGGATTGTGGGCAGTCCTTGTGTCTCCTGAGTGCCTGTGGGGTGCTCCTGGGGATCTCTGGGGGCCCGTGGGGTGCTCCTGGGAGTCTCTAGGTCCCCATGGGGTGTTCCTGGGGGTCTTGGGGTGCTCCTGGGTGTCTCTGAATCGTTGGTGATTTACAGCAAATAATTTGCTCTGCATCCAGAGATATTTCTGAGAAGGGATTCTTCCAGGATCTGATTCTGCTTTGTTGTTCAGTCCTACCCAGAACAGAGTTGTGTCAGAAGTGAGGTAGCATGCGTGGTGTTCCTAGAAATGAAGTCTGACCCCATAGCATTTTGGGTTTTTGAGAGGAAACCAAAGCACATCATTTTGAATCATGATATTTTCGTTGCGTTGAATGATCTACTGTTCCTGCGTCGCTTGTGATGACATCTATCTTTGTCTATCTACGCCCTAGAAAAAGTGAGTTGAAGTCCCTGCCTGGTCCCATTGCTGATGCAATAGCTGCAACTGTAGGAAAAACTTCTTTACTGAAAGAGTGGTCAGGCCTTGGAACAGGCTGCCCAGGGAAGTGGTTGGGTCACCAACCCTGGAAGTATTTAAAAGAGGTGTAGAGGAGGTGCTTAGGGACGTGGTTTAGTGGGCGTGGTGGTGTTGGGTTGACGGTTGGACTCGATGGTCTTAGAGGTCTTTTCCAACCTTAAGGAGTCTAGGATTGATTCCAAAAGAGCAGGTATGGTGGTTTGCTGTGAGGGTGGCTTTCTCTGTTTGGTGCTTGGCATGCTGTAAAGTGAAGGCAGGTGAGAAAACTGCCTGCTGCTCCTCTGGCTGCCTTGATGGCTCTGGTGGTTGGCCCCGCCCGTTCCCAGGGGATTGTGGGAAGGGCGGTGGGCGGGGCCTGGGGGAGATGAGCTACAGCCTCTCCTCAGGGAGCTCATTCTGCTGCTGGGCTTCTCTGGAGGCGGTGGTCTGCTGTTGCTTCAGTTGATTGCAGCTTTTGAGCTGTCTAAGCTATTTGGGTAGTCTTGTTTTGAGATTTAGGGAAGCAGAGGGGTCTGTTTAAGCTAAGGGCTTCAGGACCAGGCAAGGTTCAGCTGCATCTAGAGCAGAAAGGAGACTCGTATGCAGCTTTTCTTTTTTTCTTTTTTTTTCCAGGTGGGTCAATTTGTATTGGCTGTTCAGAGGTGGCAAGATGTATGGTTTTGGTTCATAATCTGGTTTGGGTTTTTATTTTATTCCAGGTGCATTGTATTGTTTTGGAATTCCTGACTTTATTGAAGATGGAACCTTGTTTTTTTCCACCAGTTTTGCTGTCTATTGCAGAAGCTGTTGACATCATCTCTGGCTAGGAGCGACTGTGAGACTATTTAGCAGGGCTTGAGGTGAGCATCTTGTATGCATCTGTCTATGGAGTTGTAGCGTTGTTCAAGAAAGCAGCAGGGACATAAGGCATGGTGTCTTTCCGCGTATGGAACGGCTCCTGGCCTTCGCCCACAGAGTATCATGTTGTCCCTAGAAGCGATGCGGCTGGCGGCCGGCCCCTCGTGGATGATAAGCGTCAGGACTTGACTTCTTTTGTGGGGCTGTAGCAGAGGTCAGAGTCTGTGGGAAGGTGGGAGGTGCTCGCAGAAGCCTGGGCATAGCTGGGCAGAGCAGCTCCCGAGGAGCGGCCGACACAGGGGCTTGAGGGGTGCAAATCCAGGGCAGGAGCTGTCAGGAAGGAGCGGGGTTCCTTCGCTGGCAGTTCAGGAGAAGAGAAGGGGTTTCTAAACTTTTGGGACCAGGGGATGGTTGGGAAAGGGAGGTGTGTTCCCGAGCCTTACTGAGATGGGTTTTGCAGTTGGATTTGGGTGTCGCTGAGGTCTGTGCTGTTGGAGTGTCTGTGCAGCTGACGAGAGATACAGCAAAGTCGTGGGAGATGCAGAGGAAACCGTCCGGGCCTCCACATCACAAGGTAGAGGGCTGAACGTCAGGCAAGTCTCATGTCGGAAAGCATTAGGTATGTTAAGGTTCATCAAAAAATAGCCTCCAGGACTGGGAGGTCTCTATGGGCTGCGTTTGGGGTGCTCCTGGGGCTGCTCCCGGGGGTCTCTGGGTGCCCAGAGGATGCTCCTGAGGATCTTGGGGTGCTTCTGGGCGTTCTTGCGGTGCTCCTGGGGGTCTCTGTGTGCTCCCAGTATGCTCCTGGGGGTCTTGGGGTGCTCCTGGGTCCCTCTGGGTGCCCGCAGGCTGCTCTTGGGAGTCTTGGGGTGGTCTTGGCGGTCTAGGGGTGCTGCGGGGCATCTGTAGGTGCCCATGGGTTGTTGCTGGGTGCCTTGGGATGCTCCTGGGGTTCTAGGTGCCGGTTCTAGGTGCCGGTTCTAGGTGCCGGTTCTAGGCCCTGGTGGTGCTGCTGGGGCGCTCCTCGTGGTCTTGCTGTGCTTCTGGGGGTTCTTCTTTTGCTCGTGGGTTCTCTCAGTGCCCATGGGTTGTTCCTTGGGCTCTTGGGGTCTTCTAGGTGTCTCCGAGTCCCCTTGGAGTGCTCCTGGGGTGTTCCTGAGGGTCTCTGGGTGCCTCTAGGATGTTCTGGGGGTCTTGGGGTGCTCCTGGGTGTCTCTGGGTGCCCACAGGGTGCTCCTGGTGTTCTGGCGTTGCTCTTCGGGTGCTCTTGGGGGGCTCCTGGGGGTCTCTGGGTGCCCACGGGGTGTCCGCGGGGATCTTGGGGTGCTGCTGGATGTTCTTGTTGTGCTCCTGGGGGTCTCTGGGTGCCCTTGGGGTGTTCCCGGGGGTCTCGCGGCGCTCCTGGGTTTCTCTAGGTGCTCACAGGATACTCGTGGGCATCTTGGGGTGCTGCTGGATGTTCTTGTTGTGCTCCTGGGAGCCTTGGGGTGTTCTAGGTGCCTCTGGGTAGCCTTGGGGTTCCCCTGGGGTGCTCCTGGAGGATTGTGGGCAGTCCTTGTGTCTCCTGAGTGCCTGTGGGGTGCTCCTGGGGATCTCTGGGGGCCCGTGGGGTGCTCCTGGGAGTCTCTAGGTCCCCATGGGGTGTTCCTGGGGGTCTTGGGGTGCTCCTGGGTGTCTCTGAATCGTTGGTGATTTACATCAAATAATTTGCTCTGCATCCAGAGATATTTCTGAGAAAGGATTCTTCCAGGATCTAATTCTGCTTTGTCGTTCAGTCCTACCCAGAACAGAGTTGTGTCAGAAGTGAGGTAGCATGCGTGGTGTTCCTAGAAATGAAGTCTGACCCCATAGCATTTTGGGTTTTTGAGAGGAAACCAAAGCACATCGTTTTGAATCATGATATTTTCGTTGCGTTGAATGATCTACCGTTCCTGCGTCGCTTGTGATGACATCTATCTTTGTCTATCTACGCCCTAGAAAAAGTAAGTTGAAGTCCCTGCCTGGTCCCATTGCTGATGCAATAGCTGCAACTGTAGGAAAAACTTCTTTACTGAAAGAGTGGTCAGGCCTTGGAACAGGCTGCCCAGGGAAGTGGTTGGGTCACCAACCCTGGAAGTATTTAAAAGAGGTGTAGAGGAGGTGCTTAGGGACGTGGTTTAGTGGGCGTGGTGGTGTTGGGTTGACGGTTGGACTCGATGGTCTTAGAGGTCTTTTCCAACCTTAAGGAGTCTAGGATTGATTCCAAAAGAGCAGGTATGGTGGTTTGCTGCGAGGGTGGCTTTCTCTGTTTGGTGCTTGGCATGCTGTAAAGTGAAGGCAGGTGAGAAAACTGCCTGCTGCTCCTCTGGCTGCCTTGATGGCTCTGGTGGTTGGCCCCGCCCGTTCCCAGGGGATTGTGGGAAGGGCGGTGGGCGGGGCCTGGGGGAGATGAGCTACAGCCTCTCCTCAGGGAGCTCATTCTGCTGCTGGGCTTCTCTGGAGGCGGTGGTCTGCTGTTGCTTCAGTTGATTGCAGCTTTTGAGCTGTCTAAGCTATTTGGGTAGTCTTGTTTTGAGATTTAGGGAAGCAGAGGGGTCTGTTTAAGCTAAGGGCTTCAGGACCAGGCAAGGTTCAGCTGCATCTAGAGCAGAAAGGAGACTCGTATGCAGCTTTTCTTTTTTTCTTTTTTTCCCAGGTGGGTCAATTTGTATTGGGTGTTCAGAGGTGGCAAGATGTATGGTTTTGGTTCATAATCTGGTTTGGGTTTTTATTTTATTCCAGGTGCATTGTATTGTTTTGGAATTCCTGACTTTATTGAAGATGGAACCTTGTTTTTTTCCACCAGTTTTGCTGTCTATTGCAGAAGCTGTTGACATCATCTCTGGCTAGGAGCGACTGTGAGACTATTTAGCAGGGCTTGAGGTGAGCATCTTGTATGCATCTGTCTATGGAGTTGTAGCGTTGTTCAAGAAAGCAGCAGGGACATAAGGCATGGTGTCTTTCCGCGTATGGAACGGCTCATGGCCTTCGCCCACAGAGTATCATGTTGTCCCTAGAAGCGATGCGGCTGGCGGCTGGCCCCTCGTGGATGAGAAGCGTCAGGACTTGACTTCTTTTGTGGGGCTGTAGCAGAGGTCAGAGTCTGTGGGAAGGTGGGAGGTGCTCGCAGAAGCCTGGGCATAGCTGGGCAGAGCAGCTCCCGAGGAGCGGCCGACACAGGCGCTTGAGGGGTGCAAATCCAGGGCAGGAGCTGTCAGGAAGGAGCGGGGTTCCTTCGCTGGCAGTTCAGGAGAAGAGAAGGGGTTTCTAAACTTTTGGGACCAGGGGATGGTTGGGAAAGGGAGGTGTGTTCCCGAGCCTTCCTGAGATGGGTTTTGCAGTTGGATTTGGGTGTCGCTGAGGGTCTGTTCTGTTGGAGTGTCTGTGCAGCCGACGGGAGATACAGCAAAGTCGTGGGAGATGCAGAGGAAACCGTCCGGGCCTCCACATCACAAGGTAGAGGGCTGAACGTCAGGCAAGTCTCATCTCGGAAAGCATTAGGTATGTTAAGGTTCATCAAAAAATAGCCTCCAGGACTGGGAGGTCTCTATGGGCTGCGTTTGGGGTGCTCCTGGGGCTGCTCCCGGGGGTCTCTGGGTGCCCAGAGGATGCTCCTGAGGGTCTTGGGGTGCTTCTGGGCGTTCTTGCGGTGCTCCTGGGGGTCTCTGTGTGCTCCCAGTATGCTCCTGGGGGTCTTGGGGTGCTCCTGGGGCCCTCTGGGTGCCCGCAGGATGCTCTTGGGAGTCTTGGGGTGGTCTTGGCGGTCTAGGGGTGCTGCGGGGCATCTGTAGGTGCCCCTGGGTCGTTGCTGGGTGCCTTGGGATGCTCCTGGGTTTCTAGGTGCGGGTTCTAGGTGCGGGTTCTAGGTGCGGGTTCTAGGTGCGGGTTCTAGGTGCGGGTTCTAGGTGCGGGTTCTAGGTGCGGGTTCTAGGTGCGGGTTCTAGGTGCGGGTTCTAGGCCCTGGTGCTGCTGCTGGGGCGCTCCTCGTGGTCTTGCTGTGCTTCTGGGGGTTCTTCTTTTGCTCCGGGGGTCTCTCAGTGCCCATGGGTTGTTCCTTGGGCTCTTGGGGTCTTCTAGGTGTCTCCGAGTCCCCTTGGAGTGCTCCTGGGGTGTTCCTGAGGGTCTCTGGGTGCCTCTAGGATGTTCTGGGGGTCTTGGGGTGCTCCTGGGTGTCTCTGGGTGCCCACAGGGTGCTCCTGGTGTTCTGGCGTTGCTCTTCGGGTGCTCTTGGGGGGCTCCTGGAGGTCTCTGGGTGCCCACGGGGTGTCCCCGGGGATCTTGGGGTGCTGCTGGATGTTCTTGTTGTGCTCCTGGGGGTCTCTGGGTGCCCTTGGGGTGTTGCCGGGGGTCTTGCGGCGCTCCTGGGTTTCTCTAGGTGCTCACAGGATACTCGTGGGCATCTTGGGGTGCTGCTGGATGTTCTTGTTGTGCTCCTGGGAGCCTTGGGGTGTTCTAGGTGCCTCTGGGTAGCCTTGGGGTTCCCCTGGGGTGCTCCTGGAGGATTGTGGGCAGTCCTTGAGTCTCCTGAGTGCCTGTGGGGTGCTCCTGGGGATCTCTGGGGGCCCGTGGGGTGCTCCTGGGAGTCTCTAGGTCCCCATGGGGTGTTCCTGGGGGTCTTGGGGTGCTCCTGGGTGTCTCTGAATCGTTGGTGATTTACAGCAAATAATTTGCTCTGCATCCAGAGATATTTCTGAGAAGGGATTCTTCCAGGATCTGATTCTGCTTTGTTGTTCAGTCCTACCCAGAACAGAGTTGTGTCAGAAGTGAGGTAGCATGCGTGGTGTTCCTAGCAATGAAGTCTGACCCCATAGCATTTTGGGTTTTTGAGAGGAAACCAAAGCACATCATTTTGAATCATGATATTTTCGTTGCGTTGAATGATCTACTGTTCCTGCGTCGCTTGTGATGACATCTATCTTTGTCTATCTACGCCCTAGAAAAAGTAAGTTGAAGTCCCTGCCTGGTCCCATTGCTGATGCAATAGCTGCAACTGTAGGAAAAACTTCTTTACTGAAAGAGTGGTCAGGCCTTGGAACAGGCTGCCCAGGGAAGTGGTTGGGTCACCAACCCTGGAAGTATTTAAAAGATGTGTAGAGGAGGTGCTTAGGGACGTGGTTTAGTGGGCGTGGTGGTGTTGGTTTGACGGTTGGACTCGATGGTCTTAGAGGTCTTCTCCAACCTTAAGGAGTCTAGGATTGATTCCAAAAGAGCAGGTATGGTGGTTTGCTGTGAGGGTGGCTTTCTCTGTTTGGTGCTTGGCATGCTGTAAACTGAAGGCAGGTGAGAAAACTGCCTGCTGCTCCTCTGGCTGCCTTGATGGCTCTGGTGGTTGGCCCCGCCCGTTCCCAGGGGATTGTGGGAAGGGCGGTGGGCGGGGCCTGGGGGAGATGAGCTACAGCCTCTCCTCAGGGAGCTCATTCTGCTGCTGGGCTTCTCTGGAGGCGGTGGTCTGCTGTTGCTTCAGTTGATTGCAGCTTTTGAGCTGTCTAAGCTATTTGGGTAGTCTTGTTTTGAGATTTAGGGAAGCAGAGGGGTCTGTTTAAGCTAAGGGCTTCAGGACCAGGCAAGGTTCAGCTGCATCTAGAGCAGAAAGGAGACTCGTATGCAGCTTTTCTTTTTTTTCTTTTTTTTCCAGGTGGGTCAATTTGTATTGGGTGTTCAGAAGTGGCAAGATGTATGGTTTTGGTTCATAATCTGGTTTTGGTTTTTATTTTATTCCAGGTGCATTGTTTTGTTTTGGAATTCCTGACTTTATTGAAGATGGAACCTTGTTTTTTCCACCAGTTTTGCTGTCTATTGCAGAAGCTGTTGACGTCATCTCTGGATAGGAACGACTGTGAGACTTATTTAGCAGGGCTTGAGGTGAGCATCTTGTATGCCTCTGTCTATGGAGTTGTAGCGTTGTTCAAGAAAGCAGCAGGGACATAAGGCATCGTGTCTTTCAGCGTATGGAACGGCTCGTGGCCTTCGCCCACAGAGTATCATGTTGTCCCTAGAAGCGATGCGGCTGGCGGCCGGCCCCTCGTGGATGATAAGCGTCAGGACTTGACTTCTTTTGTGGGGCTGTAGCAGAGGTCAGTCTGTGGGAAGGTGGGAGGTGCTCGCAGAAGCCTGGGCATAGCTGGGCAGAGCAGCTCCCGAGGAGCGGCCGACACAGGGGCTTGAGGGCTGCAACTCCAGGGCAGGAGCTGTCAGGAAGGAGCGGGGTTCCTTCACTGGCAGTTCAGGAGAAGAGAAGGGGTTTCTAAACTTTTGGGACCAGGGGATGGTTGGGAAAGGGAGGTGTGTTCCCGAGCCTTACTGAGGTGGGTTTTGCAGTTGGATTTGGGTGTCGCTGAGGTCTGTTCTGTTGGAGTGTCTGTGCAGCTGACGAGAGATACAGCAAAGTCGTGGGAGATGCAGAGGAAACCGTCCGGGCCTCCACATCACAAGGTAGAGGCCTGAACGTCAGGCAAGTCTCATCTCGGAAAGCATTAGGTATGTTAAGGTCCATCAAAAAATAGCCTCGAGGACTGGGAGGTCTCTATGGGCTGCGTTTGGGGTGCTCCTGGGGCTGCTCCCGGGGGTCTCTGGGTGCCCAGAGGATGCTCCTGAGGGTCTTGGGGTGCTTGTGGGCGTTCTTGCGGTGCTCCTGGGGGTCTCTGTGTGCTGCCAGTATGCTCCTGGGGGTCTTGGGGTGCTCCTGGGGCCCTCTGGGTGCCCGCAGGATGCTCTTGGGAGTCTTGGGGTGGTCTTGGCGGTCTAGGGGTGCTGCGGGGCATCTATAGGTGCCCCTGGGTTGTTGCTGGGTGCCTTGGGACGCTCCTGGGGTTCTAGGTGCCGGTTCTAGGTGCCGGTTCTAGATGCCGGTGGTGCTGCTGGGGCGCTCCTCGTGGTCTTGCTGTGCTTCTGGGGGTTCTTCTTTTGCTCCTGGGGTCTCTCAGTGCCCGTGGGTTGTTCCTTGGGCTCTTGGGGTCTTCTAGGTGTCTCCGAGTCCCCTTGGAGTGCTCCTGGGGTGTTCCTGAGGGTCTCTGGGTGCCTCTAGGATGTTCTGGGGGTCTTGGGGTGCTCCTGGGTGTCTCTGGGTGCCCACAGGGTGCTCCTGGTGTTCTGGCGTTGCTCTTTGGGTGCTCTTGGGGGGCTCCTGGGGGTCTCTGGGTGCCCACGGGGTGTCCGCGGGGATCTTGGGGTGCTGCTGGATGTTCTTGTTGTGCTCCTGGGGGTCTCTGGGTGCCCTTGGGGTGTTGCCGGGGGTCTTGCGGCGCTCCTGGGTTTCTCTAGGTGCTCACAGGATACTCGTGGGCATCTTGGGGTGCTGCTGGATGTTCTTGTTGTGCTCCTGGGAGCCTTGGGGTGTTCTAGGTGCCTCTGGGTAGCCTTGGGGTTCCCCTGGGGTGCTCCTGGAGGATTGTGGGCAGTCCTTGTGTCTCCTGAGTGCCTGTGGGGTGCTCCTGGGGATCTCTGGGGGCCCGTGGGGTGCTCCTGGGAGTCTCTAGGTCCCCATGGGGTGTTCCTGGGGGTCTTGGGGTGCTCCGGGGTGTCTCTGAATCCTTGGTGATTTACAGCAAATAATTTGCTCTGCATCCAGAGATATTTCTGAGAAGGGATTCTTCCAGGATCTGATTCTGCTTTGTTGTTCAGTCCTACCCAGAACAGAGTTGTGTCAGAAGTGAGGTAGCATGCGTGGTGTTCCTAGCAATGAAGTCTGACCCCATAGCATTTTGGGTTTTTGAGAGGAAACCAAAGCACATCATTTTGAATCATGATATTTTCGTTGCGTTGAATGATCTACTGTTCCTGCGTCGCTTGTGATGACATCTATCTTTGTCTATCTACGCCCTAGAAAAAGTAAGTTGAAGTCCCTGCCTGGTCCCATTGCTGATGCAATAGCTGCAACTGTAGGAAAAACTTCTTTACTGAAAGAGTGGTCAGGCCTTGGAACAGGCTGCCCAGGGAAGTGGTTGGGTCACCAACCCTGGAAGTATTTAAAAGACGTGTAGAGGAGGTGCTTAGGGACGTGGTTTAGTGGGCGTGGTGGTGTTGGTTTGACGGTTGGACTCGATGGTCTTAGAGGTCTTCTCCAACCTTAAGGAGTCTAGGATTGATTCCAAAAGAGCAGGTATGGTGGTTTGCTGTGAGGGTGGCTTTCTCTGTTTGGTGCTTGGCATGCTGTAAACTGAAGGCAGGTGAGAAAACTGCCTGCTGCTCCTCTGGCTGCCTTGATGGCTCTGGTGGTTGGCCCCGCCCGTTCCCAGGGGATTGTGGGAAGGGCGGTGGGCGGGGCCTGGGGGAGATGAGCTACAGCCTCTCCTCAGGGAGCTCATTCTGCTGCTGGGCTTCTCTGGAGGCGGTGGTCTGCTGTTGCTTCAGTTGATTGCAGCTTTTGAGCTGTCTAAGCTATTTGGGTAGTCTTGTTTTGAGATTTAGGGAAGCAGAGGGGTCTGTTTAAGCTAAGGGCTTCAGGACCAGGCAAGGTTCAGCTGCATCTAGAGCAGAAAGGAGACTCGTATGCAGCTTTTCTTTTTTTCTTTTTTTTCCAGGTGGGTCAATTTGTATTGGGTGTTCAGAAGTGGCAAGATGTATGGTTTTGGTTCATAATCTGGTTTTGGTTTTTATTTTATTCCAGGTGCATTGTATTGTTTTGGCATTCCTGACTTTATTGAAGATGGAACCTTGTTTTTTCCACCAGTTTTGCTGTCTATTGCAGAAGCTGTTGACGTCATCTCTGGATAGGAACGACTGTGAGACTAATTTAGCAGGGCTTGAGGTGAGCATCTTGTATGCCTCTGTCTATGGAGTTGTAGCGTTGTTCAAAAAAGCAGCAGGGACATAAGGCATCGTGTCTTTCAGCGTATGGAACGGCTCGTGGCCTTCGCCCACAGAGTATCATGTTGTCCCTAGAAGCGATGTGGCTGGCGGCCGGCCCCTCGTGGATGATAAGCGTCAGGACTTGACTTCTTTTGTGGGGCTGTAGCAGAGGTCAGAGTCTGTGGGAAGGTGGGAGGTGCTCGCAGAAGCCTGGGCATAGCTGGGCAGAGCAGCTCCCGAGGAGCGGCCGACACAGGGGCTTGAGGGCTGCAACTCCAGGGCAGGAGCTGTCAGGAAGGAGCGGGGTTCCTTCGCTGGCAGTTCAGGAGAAGAGAAGGGGTTTCTAAACTTTTGGGACCAGGGGATGGTTGGGAAAGGGAGGTGTGTTCCCGAGCCTTACTGAGGTGGGTTTTGCAGTTGGATTTGGGTGTCGCTGAGGTCTGTTCTGTTGGAGTGTCTGTGCAGCTGACGAGAGATACAGCAAAGTCGTGGGAGATGCAGAGTAAACCGTCCGGGCCTCCACATCACAAGGTAGAGGGCTGAACGTCAGGCAAGTCTCATGTCGGAAAGCATTAGGTATGTTAAGGTCCATCAAAAAATAGCCTCGAGGACTGGGAGGTCTCTACGGGCTGCGTTTGGGGTGCTCCTGGGGCTGCTCCCGGGGGTCTCTGGGTGCCCAGAGGATGCTCCTGCGGGTCTTGGGGTGCTTGTGGGCGTTCTTGCGGTGCTCCTGGGGGTCTCTGTGTGCTCCCAGTATGCTCCTGGGGGTCTTGGGGTGCTCCTGGGGCCCTCTGGGTGCCCGCAGGATGCTCTTGGGAGTCTTGGGGTGGTCTTGGCGGTCTAGGGGTGCTGCGGGGCATCTATAGGTGCCCATGGGTTGTTGCTGGGGGCCTTGGGACGCTCCTGGGGTTCTAGGTGCCGGTTCTAGGTGCCGGTGGTGCTGCTGGGGCGCTCCTCGTGGTCTTGCTGTGCTTCTGGGGGTTCTTCTTTTGCTCCTGGGGTCTCTCAGTGCCCGTGGGTTGTTCCTTGGGCTCTTGGGGTCTTCTAGGTGTCTCCGAGTCCCCTTGGAGTGCTCCTGGGGTGTTCCTGAGGGTCTCTGGGTGCCTCTAGGATGTTCTGGGGGTCTTGGGGTGCTCCTGGGTGTCTCTGGGTGCCCACAGGGTGCTCCTGGTGTTCTGGCGTTGCTCTTCGGGTGCTCTTGGGGGGCTCCTGGGGGTCTCTGGGTGCCCACGGGGTGTCCGCGGGGATCTTGGGGTGCTGCTGGATGTTCTTGTTGTGCTCCTGGGGGGTCTCTGGGTGCCCTTGGGGTGTTGCCGGGGGTCTTGCGGCGCTCCTGGGTTTCTCTAGGTGCTCACAGGATACTCGTGGGCATCTTGGGGTGCTGCTGGATGTTCTTGTTGTGCTCCTGGGAGCCTTGGGGTGTTCTAGGTGCCTCTGGGTAGCCTTGGGGTTCCCCTGGGGTGCTCCTGGAGGATTGTGGGCAGTCCTTGTGTCTCCTGAGTGCCTGTGGGGTGCTCCTGGGGATCTCTGGGGGCCCGTGGGGTGCTCCTGGGAGTCTCTAGGTCCCCATGGGGTGTTCCTGGGGGTCTTGGGGTGCTCCTGGGTGTCTCTGAATCGTTGGTGATTTACAGCAAATAATTTGCTCTGCATCCAGAGATATTTCTGAGAAGGGATTCTTCCAGGATCTGATTCTGCTTTGTTGTTCAGTCCTACCCAGAACAGAGTTGTGTCAGAAGTGAGGTAGCATGCGTGGTGTTCCTAGAAATGAAGTCTGACCCCATAGCATTTTGGGTTTTTGAGAGGAAACCAAAGCACATCATTTTGAATCATGATATTTTCGTTGCGTTGAATGATCTACTGTTCCTGCGTCGCTTGTGATGACATCTATCTTTGTCTATCTACGCCCTAGAAAAAGTAAGTTGAAGTCCCTGCCTGGTCCCATTGCTGATGCAATAGCTGCAACTGTAGGAAAAACTTCTTTACTGAAAGAGTGGTCAGGCCTTGGAACAGGCTGCCCAGGGAAGTGGTTGGGTCACCAACCCTGGAAGTATTTAAAAGACGTGTAGAGGAGGTGCTTAGGGACGTGGTTTAGTGGGCGTGGTGGTGTTGGGTTGACGGTTGGACTCGATGGTCTTAGAGGTCTTTTCCAACCTTAAGGAGTCTAGGATTGATTCCAAAAGAGCAGGTATGGTGGTTTGCTGTGAGGGTGGCTTTCTCTGTTTGGTGCTTGGCATGCTGTAAACTGAAGGCAGGTGAGAAAACTGCCTGCTGCTCCTCTGGCTGCCTTGATGGCTCTGGTGGTTGGCCCCGCCCGTTCCCAGGGGATTGTGGGAAGGGCGGTGGGCGGGGCCTGGGGGAGATGAGCTACAGCCTCTCCTCAGGGAGCTCATTCTGCTGCTGGGCTTCTCTGGAGGCGGTGGTCTGCTGTTGCTTCAGTTGATTGCAGCTTTTGAGCTGTCTAAGCTATTTGGGTAGTCTTGTTTTGAGATTTAGGGAAGCAGAGGGGTCTGTTTAAGCTAAGGGCTTCAGGACCAGGCAAGGTTCAGCTGCATCTAGAGCAGAAAGGAGACTCGTATGCAGCTTTTCTTTTTTTCTTTTTTTTTCCAGGTGGGTCAATTTGTATTGGCTGTTCAGAGGTGGCAAGATGTATGGTTTTGGTTCATAATCTGGTTTGGGTTTTTATTTTATTCCAGGTGCATTGTATTGTTTTGGCATTCCTGACTTTATTGAAGATGGAACTTTGTTTTTTTTCCACCAGTTTTGCTGTCTATTGCAGAAGCTGTTGACATCATCTCTGGCTAGGAGCGACTGTGAGACTATTTAGCAGGGCTTGAGGTGAGCATCTTGTATGCATCTGTCTATGGAGTTGTAGCGTTGTTCAAGAAAGCAGCAGGGACATAAGGCATGGTGTCTTTCAGCGTATGGAACGGCTCGTGGCCTTCGCCCACAGAGTATCATGTTGTCCCTAGAAGCGATGCGGCTGGCGGCCGGCCCCTCGTGGATGAGAAGCGTCAGGACTTGACTTCTTTTGTGGGGCTGTAGCAGAGGTCAGAGTCTGTGGGAAGGTGGGAGGTGCTCGCAGAAGCCTGGGCATAGCTGGGCAGAGCAGCTCCCGAGGAGCGGCCGACACAGGGGCTTGAGGGCTGCAAATCCAGGGCAGGAGCTGTCAGGAAGGAGCGGGGTTCCTTCGCTGGCAGTTCAGGAGAAGAGAAGGGGTTTCTAAACTTTTGGGACCAGGGGATGGTTGGGAAAGGGAGGTGTGTTCCCGAGCCTTACTGAGATGGGTTTTGCAGTTGGATTTGGGTGTCGCTGAGGTCTGTGCTGTTGGAGTGTCTGTGCAGCCGACGAGAGATACAGCAAAGTCGTGGGAGATGCAGAGGAAACCGTCCGGGCCTCCACATCACAAGGTAGAGGGCTGAACGTCAGGCAAGTCTCATCTCGGAAAGCATTAGGTATGTTAAGGTCCATCAAAAAATAGCCTCGAGGACTGGGAGGTCTCTACGGGCTGCGTTTGGGGTGCTCCCGGGGCTGCTCCCGGGGGTCTCTGGGTGCCCAGAGGATGCTCCTGAGGATCTTGGGGTGCTTCTGGGCGTTCTTGCGGTGCTCCTGGGGGTCTCTGTGTGCTCCCAGTATGCTCCTGGGGGTCTTGGGGTGCTCCTGGGGCCCTCTGGGTGCCCGCAGGATGCTCTTGGGAGTCTTGGGGTGGTCTTGGCGGTCTAGGGGTGCTGCGGGGCATCTATAGGTGCCCATGGGTTGTTGCTGGGTGCCTTGGGATGCTCCTGGGGCTCTAGGTGCCGGCTCTAGGTGCCGGCTCTAGGTGCCGGCTCTAGGTGCCGGCTCTAGGTGCCGGCTCTAGGCCCTGGTGGTGCTGCTGGGGCGCTCCTCGTGGTCTTGCTGTGCTTCTGGGGGTTCTTCTTTTGCTCCGGGGGTCTCTCAGTGCCCATGGGTTGTTCCTTGGGCTCTTGGGGTCTTCTAGGTGTCTCCGAGTCCCCTTGGAGTGCTCCTGGGGTGTTCCTGAGGGTCTCTGGGTGCCTCTAGGATGTTCTGGGGGTCTTGGGGTGCTCCTGGGTGTCTCTGGGTGCCCACAGGGTGCTCCTGGTGTTCTGGCGTTGCTCTTCGGGTGCTCTTGGGGGGCTCCTGGGGGTCTCTGGGTGCCCACGGGGTGTCCCCGGGGATCTTGGGGTGCTGCTGGATGTTCTTGTTGTGCTGCTGGGGGTCTCTGGGTGCCGTTGGGGTGTTCCCGGGGGTCTCGCGGCGCTCCTGGGTTTCTCTAGGTGCTCAGAGGATACTCGTGGGCGTCTTGGGGTGCTGCTGGATGTTCTTGTTGTGCCCCTGGGAGCCTTGGGGTGTTCTAGGTGCCTCTGGGTAGCCTTGGGGTTCCCCTGGGGTGCTCCTGGAGGATTGTGGGCAGTCCTTGTGTCTCCTGAGTGCCTATGGGGTGCTCCTGGGGATCTCTGGGGGCCCGTGGGGTGCTCCTGGGAGTCTCTAGGTCCCCATGGGGTGTTCCTGGGGGTCTTGGGGTGCTCCTGGGTGTCTCTGAATCGTTGGTGATTTACAGCAAATAATTTGCTCTGCATCCAGAGATATTTCTGAGAACGGATTCTTCCAGGATCTAATTCTGCTTTGTTATTCAGTCCTACCCAGAACAGAGTTGTGTCAGAAGTGAGGTAGCATGCGTGGTGTTCCTAGAAATGAAGTCTGACCCCATAGCATTTTGGGTTTTTGAGAGGAAACCAAAGCACATCATTTTGAATCATGATACTTTCATTGCGTTGAATGATCTACTGTTCCTGCGTCGCTTGTGATGACATCTATCTTTGTCTATCTACGCCCTAGAAAAAGTAAGTTGAAGTCCCTGCCTGGTCCCATTGCTGATGCAATAGCTGCAACTGTAGGAAAAACTTCTTTACTGAAAGAGTGGTCAGGCCTTGGAACAGGCTGCCCAGGGAAGTGGTTGGGTCACCAACCCTGGAAGTATTGAAAAGACGTGTAGAGGAGGTGCTTAGGGACGTGGTTTAGTGGGCGTGGTGGTGTTGGGTTGACGGTTGGACTCGATGGTCTTAGAGGTCTTCTCCAACCTTAAGGAGTCTAGGATTGATTCCAAAAGAGCAGGTATGGTGGTTTGCTGTGAGGGTGGCTTTCTCTGTTTGGTGCTTGGCATGCTGTAAACTGAAGGCAGGTGAGAAAACTGCCTGCTGCTCCTCTGGCTGCCTTGATGGCTCTGGTGGTTGGCCCCGCCCGTTCCCAGGGGATTGTGGGAAGGGCGGTGGGCGGGGCCTGGGGGAGATGAGCTACAGCCTCTCCTCAGGGAGCTCATGCTGCTGCTGGGCTTCTCTGGAGGCGGTGGTCTGCTGTTGCTTCAGTTGATTGCAGCTTTTGAGCTGTCTAAGCTATTTGGGTAGTCTTGTTTTGAGATTTAGGGAAGCAGAGGGGTCTGTTTAAGCTAAGGGCTTCAGGACCAGGCAAGGTTCAGCTGCATCTAGAGCAGAAAGGAGACTCGTATGCAGCTTTCCTTTTTTTTTTTTTCCCAGGTGGGTCAATTTGTATTGGGTGTTCAGAGGTGGCAAGATGTATGGTTTTGGTTCATAATCTGGTTTTGGTTTTTATTTTATTCCAGGTGCATTGTATTGTTTTGGAATTCCTGACTTTATTGAAGATGGAACCTTGTTTTTTTCCACCAGTTTTGCTGTCTATTGCAGAAGCTGTTGACATCATCTCTGGCTAGGAGCGACTGTGAGACTATTTAGCAGGGGTTGAGGTGAGCATCTTGTATGCCTCTGTCTATGGAGTTGTAGCGTTGTTCAAGAAAGCAGCAGGGACATAAGGCATCGTGTCTTTCAGCGTATGGAACGGCTTGTGGCCTTCGCCCACAGAGTATCATGTTGTCCCTAGAAGCGATGCGGCTGGCGGCCGGCCCCTCGTGGATGAGAAGCGTCAGGACTTGACTTCTTTTGTGGGGCTGTAGCAGAGGTCAGAGTCTGTGGGAAGGTGGGAGGTGCTCGCAGAAGCCTGGGCATAGCTGGGCAGAGCAGCTCCCGAGGAGCGGCCGACACAGGGGCTTGAGGGGTGCAACTCCAGGGCAGGAGCTGTCAGGAAGGAGTGGGGTTCCTTCGCTGGCAGTTCAGGAGAAGAGAAGGGGTTTCTAAACTTTTGGGACCAGGGGATGGTTGGGAAAGGGAGGTGTGTTCCCGAGCCTTACTGAGATGGGTTTTGCAGTTGGATTTGGGTGTCGCTGAGGTCTGTTCTGTTGGAGTGTCTGTGCAGCCGACGGGAGATACAGCAAAGTCGTGGGAGATGCAGAGGAAACCGTCCGGGCCTCCACATCACAAGGTAGAGGGCTGAACGTCAGGCAAGTCTCATGTCGGAAAGCATTAGGTATGTTAAGGTCCATCAAAAAATATCCTCGAGGACTGGGAGGTCTCTACGGGCTGCGTTTGGGGTGCTCCTGGGGCTGCTCGCGGGGGTCTCTGGGTGCCCAGAGGATGCTCCTGAGGGTCTTGGGGTGCTTGTGGGCGTTCTTGCGGTGCTCCTGGGGGTCTCTGTGTGCTCCCAGTATGCTCCTGGGGGTCTTGGGGTGCTCCTGGGTCCCTCTGGGTGCCCGCAGGATGCTCTTGGGAGTCTTGGGGTGGTCTTGGTGGTCTAGGGGTGCTGCGGGGCATCTGTAGGTGCCCATGGGTTGTTGCTGGGTGCCTTGGGATGCTCCTGGGCTTCTAGGTGCCGGTTCTAGGTGCCGGTTCTAAGCCCTGGTGCTGCTGCTGGGGCGCTCCTCGTGGTCTTGCTGTGCTTCTGGGGGTTCTTCTTTTGCTCCTGGGGTCTCTCAGTGCCCATGGGTTGTTCCTTGGGCTCTTGGGGTCTTCTAGGTGTCTCCGAGTCCCCTTGGAGTGCTCCTGGGGTGTTCCTGAGGGTCTCTGGGTGCCTCTAGGATGTTCTGGGGGTCTTGGGGTGCTCCTGGGTGTCTCTGGGTGCCCACAGGGAGCTCCTGGTGTTCTTGCGTTGCTCTTCGGGTGCTCTTGTTGTGCTCCTGGGTGTCTCTGGGTGCCCACAGGGTGCTCCTTGTGTTCTTGCGTTGCTCTTAGGGTGCTCTTGGGGGGCTCCTGGGGGTCTCTGGTTGCCCACGGGGTGTCCCCGGGGATCTTGGGGTGCCGCTGGATGTTCTTGTTGTGCTCCTGGGGGTCTCTGGGTGCCCTTGGGGTGTTCCCGGGGGTCTTGCGGCGCTCCTGGGTTTCTCTAGGTGCTCACAGGATACTCGTGGGCATCTTGGGGTGCTGCTGGATGTTCTTGTTGTGCTCCTGGGAGCCTTGGGGTCTTCTAGGCTAGGTGCCTCTGGGTAGCCTTGGGGTTCCCCTGGGGTGCTCCTGGAGGATTGTGGGCAGTCCTTGTGTCTCCTGAGTGCCTGTGGGGTGCTCCTGGGGATCTCTGGGGGCCCGTGGGGTGCTCCTGGGAGTCTCTAGGTCCCCATGGGGTGTTCCTGGGGGTCTTGGGGTGCTCCTGGGTGTCTCTGAATCGTTGGTGATTTACAGCAAATAATTTGCTCTGCATCCAGAGATATTTCTGAGAACGGATTCTTCCAGGATCTGATTCTGCTTTGTTGTTCAGTCCTACCCAGAACAGAGTTGTGTCAGAAGTGAGGTAGCATGCGTGGTGTTCCTAGAAATGAAGTCTGACCCCATAGCATTTTGGGTTTTTGAGAGGAAACCAAAGCACATCATTTTGAATCATGATATTTTCGTTGCGTTGAACGATCTACTGTTCCTGCGTCGCTTGTGATGACATCTATCTTTGTCTATCTACGCCCTAGAAAAAGTAAGTTGAAGTCCCTGCCTGGTCCCATTGCTGATGCAATAGCTGCAACTGTAGGAAAAACTTCTTTACTGAAAGAGTGGTCAGGCCTTGGAACAGGCTGCCCAGGGAAGTGGTTGGGTCACCAACCCTGGAAGTATTGAAAAGATGTGTAGAGGAGGTGCTTAGGGACGTGGTTTAGTGGGCGTGGTGGTGTTGGGTTGACGGTTGGACTCGATGGTCTTAGAGGTCTTTTCCAACCTTAAGGAGTCTAGGATTGATTCCAAAAGAGCAGGTATGGTGGTTTGCTGTGAGGGTGGCTTTCTCTGTTTGGTGCTTGGCATGCTGTAAACTGAAGGGAGGTGAGAAAACTGCCTGCTGCTCCTCTGGCTGCCTTGATGGCTCTGGTGGTTGGCCCCGCCCGTTCCCAGGGGATTGTGGGAAGGGCGGTGAGCAGGGCCTGGGGGAGATGAGCTACAGCCTCTCCTCAGGGAGCTCATTCTGCTGCTGGGCTTCTCTGGAGGCGGTGGTCTGCTGTTGCTTCAGTTGATTGCAGCTTTTGAGCTGTCTAAGCTATTTGGGTAGTCTTGTTTTGAGATTTAGGGAAGCAGAGGGGTCTGTTTAAGCTAAGGGCTTCAGGACCAGGCAAGGTTCAGCTGCATCTAGAGCAGAAAGGAGACTCGTATGCAGCTTTTCTTTTTTTTTTTTTTTTTTTCCCCAGGTGGGTCAATTTGTATTGGGTGTTCAGAGGTGGCAAGATGTATGGTTTTGGTTCATAATCTGGTTTTGGTTTTTATTTTATTCCAGGTGCATTGTATTGTTTTGGAATTCCTGACTTTATTGAAGATGGAACCTTGTTTTTTTCCACCAGTTTTGCTGTCTATTGCAGAAGCTGTTGACATCATCTCTGGCTAGGAGCGACTGTGAGACTATTTAGCAGGGCTTGAGGTGAGCATCTTGTATGCCTCTGTCTATGGAGTTGTAGCGTTGTTCAAGAAAGCAGCAGGGATATAAGGCATGGTGTCTTTCAGCGTATGGAACGGCTCGTGGCCTTCGCCCACAGAGTATCATGTTGTCCCTAGAAGCGATGCGGCTGGCGGCCGGCCCCTCGTGGATGAGAAGCGTCAGGACTTGACTTCTTTTGTGGGGCTGTAGCAGAGGTCAGAGTCTGTGGGAAGGTGGGAGGTGCTCGCAGAAGCCTGGGCATAGCTGGGCAGAGCAGCTCCCGAGGAGCGGCCGACACAGGTGCTTGAGGGGTGCAACTCCAGGGCAGGAGCTGTCAGGAAGGAGCGGGGTTCCTTCGCTGGCAGTTCAGGAGAAGAGAAGGGGTTTCTAAACTTTTGGGACCAGGGGATGGTTGGGAAAGGGAGGTGTGTTCCCGAGCCTTACTGAGATGGGTTTTGCAGTTGGATTTGGGTGTCGCTGAGGGTCTGTTCTGTTGGAGTGTCTGTGCAGCCGATGAGAGATACAGCAAAGTCGTGGGAGATGCAGAGGAAACCGTCCGGGCCTCCACATCACAAGGTAGAGGGCTGAACGTCAGGCAAGTCTCATCTCGGAAAGCATTAGGTATGTTAAGGTCCATCAAAAAATAGCCTGGAGGACTGGGAGGTCTCTACGGGCTGCGTTTGGGGTGCTCCTGGGGCTGCTCCCGGGGGTCTCTGGGTGCCCAGAGGATGCTCCTGAGGTCTTGGGGTGCTTCTGGGCATTCTTGCGGTGCTCCTGGGGGTCTCTGTGTGCTCCCAGTATGCTCCTGGGGGTCTTGGGGTGCTCCTGGGGCCCTCTGGGTGCCCGCAGGATGCTCTTGGGAGTCTTGGGGTGGTCTTGGCGGTCTAGGGGTGCTGCGGGGCATATGTAGGTGCCCCTGAGTCGTTGCTGGGTGCCTTGGGATGCTCCTGGGCTTCTAGGTGCCGGTTCTAGGTGCCGGTTCTAGGCCCTGGTGGTGCTGCTGGGGCGCTCCTCGTGGTCTTGCTGTGCTTCTGGGGGTTGTTCTTTTGCTCCTGGGGTCTCTCAGTGCCCATGGGTTGTTCCTTGGGCTCTTGGGGTCTTCTAGGTGTCTCCGAGTCCCCTTGGAGTGCTCCTGGGGTGTTCCTGAGGGTCTCTGGGTGCCTCTAGGATGTTCTGGGGGTCTTGGGGTGCTCCTGGGTGTCTCTGGGTGCCCACAGGGTGCTCCTGGTGTTCTGGCGTTGCTCTTCGGGTGCTCTTGGGGGGCTCCTGGGGGTCTCTGGGTGCCCACGGGGTGTCCGCGGGGATCTTGGGGTGCTGCTGGATGTTCTTGTTGTGCTCCTGGGGGTCCCTGGGTGCCCTTGGGGTGTTCCCGGGGGTCTTGCGGCGCTCCTGGGTTTCTCTAGGTGCTCACAGGATACTCGTGGGCATCTTGGGGTGCTGCTGGATGTTCTTGTTGTGCTCCTGGGAGCCTCGGGGTGTTCTAGGTGCCTCTGGGTAGCCTTGGGGTTCCCCTGGGGTGCTCCTGGAGGATTGTGGGCAGTCCTTGTGTCTCCTGAGTGCCTGTGGGGTGCTCCTGGGGATCTCTGGGGGCCCGTGGGGTGCTCCTGGGAGTCTCTAGGTCCCCATGGGGTGTTCCTGGGGGTCTTGGGGTGCTCCTGGGTGTCTCTGAATCGTTGGTGATTTACAGCAAATAATTTGCTCTGCATCCAGAGATATTTCTGAGAAGGGATTCTTCCAGGATCTAATTCTGCTTTGTTGTTCAGTCCTACTCAGAACAGAGTTGTGTCAGAAGTGAGGTAGCATGCGTGGTGTTCCTAGAAATGAAGTCTGACCCCATAGCATTTTGGGTTTTTGAGAGGAAACCAAAGCACATCATTTTGAATCATGATATTTTCGTTGCGTTGAACGATCTACTGTTCCTGCGTCGCTTGTGATGACATCTGTCTTTGTCTATCTACGCCCTAGAAAAAGTAAGTTGAAGTCCCTGCCTGGTCCCATTGCTGATGCAATAGCTGCAACTGTAGGAAAAACTTCTTTACTGAAAGAGTGGTCAGGCCTTGGAACAGGCTGCCCAGGGAAGTGGTTGGGTCACCAACCCTGGAAGTATTTAAAAGAGGTGTAGAGGAGGTGCTTAGGGACGTGGTTTAGTGGGCGTGGTGGTGTTGGGTTGACGGTTGGACTCGATGGTCTTAGAGGTCTTTTCCAACCTTAAGGAGTCTAGGATTGATTCCAAAAGAGCAGGTATGGTGGTTTGCTGTGAGGGTGGCTTTCTCTGTTTGGTGCTTGGCATGCTGTAAAGTGAAGGCAGGTGAGAAAACTGCCTGCTGCTCCTCTGGCTGCCTTGATGGCTCTGGTGGTTGGCCCCGCCCGTTCCCAGGGGATTGTGGGAAGGGCGGTGGGCGGGGCCTGGGGGAGATGAGCTACAGCCTCTCCTCAGGGAGCTCATTCTGCTGCTGGGCTTCTCTGGAGGCGGTGGTCTGCTGTTGCTTCAGTTGATTGCAGCTTTTGAGCTGTCTAAGCTATTTGGGTAGTCTTGTTTTGAGATTTAGGGAAGCAGAGGGGTCTGTTTAAGCTAAGGGCTTCAGGACCAGGCAAGGTTCAGCTGCATCTAGAGCAGAAAGGAGACTCGTATGCAGCTTTTCTCTTTTTTTTTTTTCCCAGGTGGGTCAATTTGTATTGGGTGTTCAGAGGTGGCAAGATGTATGGTTTTGGTTCATAATCTGGTTTTGGTTTTTATTTTATTCCAGGTGCATTGTATTGTTTTGGAATTCCTGACTTTATTGAAGATGGAACCTTGTTTTTTTCCACCAGTTTTGCTGTCTATTGCAGAAGCTGTTGACATCATCTCTGGCTAGGAGCGACTGTGAGACTATTTAGCAGGGGTTGAGGTGAGCATCTTGTATGCCTCTGTCTATGGAGTTGTAGCGTTGTTCAAGAAAGCAGCAGGGACATAAGGCATGGTGTCTTTCAGCGTATGGAACGGCTCGTGGCCTTCGCCCACAGAGTATCATGTTGTCCCTAGAAGCGATGCGGCTGGCGGCCGGCCCCTCGTGGATGAGAAGCGTCAGGACTTGACTTCTTTTGTGGGGCTGTAGCAGAGGTCAGAGTCTGTGGGAAGGTGGGAGGTGCTCGCAGAAGCCTGGGCATAGCTGGGCAGAGCAGCTCCTGAGGAGCGGCCGACACAGGGGCTTGAGGGGTGCAAATCCAGGGCAGGAGCTGTCAGGAAGGAGCGGGGTTCCTTCGCTGGCAGTTCAGGAGAAGAGAAGGGGTTTCTAACCTTTTGGGACCAGGGGATGGTCGGGAAAGGGAGGTGTGTTCCCGAGCCTTACTGAGATGGGTTTTGCAGTTGGATTTGGGTGTCGCTGAGGGTCTGTTCTGTTGGAGTGTCTGTGCAGCCGACGAGAGATACAGCAAAGTCGTGGGAGATGCAGAGGAAACCGTCCGGGCCTCCACATCACAAGGTAGAGGGCTGAACGTCAGGCAAGTCTCATCTCGGAAAGCATTAGGTATGTTAAGGTCCATCAAAAAATATCCTCGAGGACTGGGAGGTCTCTACGGGCTGCGTTTGGGGTGCTCCTGGGGCTGCTCGCGGGGGTCTCTGGGTGCCCAGAGGATGCTCCTGAGGTCTTGGGGTGCTTCTGGGCGTTCTTGCGGTGCTCCTGGGGGTCTCTGTGTGCTCCCAGTATGCTCCTGGGGGTCTTGGGGTGCTCCTGGGGCCCTCTGGGTGCCCGCAGGATTCTCTTGGGAGTCTTGGGGTGGTCTTGGCGGTCTAGGGGTGCTGCGGGGCATCTGTAGGTGCCCCTGGGTCGTTGCTGGGTGCCTTGGGATGCTCCTGGGCTTCTAGGTGCCGGTTCTAGGTGCCGGTTCTATGTGCCGGTTCTATGTGCCGGTTCTATGTGCCGGTTCTAGGTGCCCGTTCTAGGTGCCCGTTCTAGGTGCCCGTTCTAGGTGCCCGTTCTAGGTGCCCGTTCTAGGCCCTGGTGGTGCTGCTGGGGCGCTCCTCGTGGTCTTGCTGTGCTTCTGGGGGTTCTTCTTTTGCCCCTGGGGTCTCTCAGTGCCCATGGGTTGTTCCTTGGGCTCTTGGGGTCTTCTAGGTGTCTCCGAGTCCCCTTGGAGTGCTCCTGGGGTGTTCCTGAGGGTCTCTGGGTGCCTCTAGGATGTTCTGGGGGTCTTGGGGTGCTCCTGGGTGTCTCTGGGTGCCCACAGGGTGCTCCTGGTGTTCTGGCGTTGCTCTTCGGGTGCTCTTGGGGGGCTCCTGGGGGTCTCTGGGTGCCCACGGGGTGTCCGCGGGGATCTTGGGGTGCTGCTGGATGTTCTTGTTGTGCTCCTGGGGGTCTCTGGGTGCCCTTGGGGTGTTCCCGGGGGTCTTGCGGCGCTCCTGGGTTTCTCTAGGTGCTCACAGGATACTCGTGGGCATCTTGGGGTGCTGCTGGATGTTCTTGTTGTGCTCCTGGGAGCCTTGGGGTGTTCTAGGTGCCTCTGGGTAGCCTTGGGGTTCCCCTGGGGTGCTCCTGGAGGATTGTGGGCAGTCCTTGTGTCTCCTGAGTGCCTGTGGGGTGCTCCTGGGGATCTCTGGGGGCCCGTGGGGTGCTCCTGGGAGTCTCTAGGTCCCCATGGGGTGTTCCTGGGGGTCTTGGGGTGCTCCTGGGTGTCTCTGAATCGTTGGTGATTTACAGCAAATAATTTGCTCTGCATCCAGAGATATTTCTGAGAAGGGATTCTTCCAGGATCTAATTCTGCTTTGTTGTTCAGTCCTACCCAGAACAGAGTTGTGTCAGAAGTGAGGTAGCATGCGTGGTGTTCCTAGAAATGAAGTCTGACCCCATAGCATTTTGGGTTTTTGAGAGGAAACCAAAGCACATCTTTTTGAATCATGATATTTTCGTTGCGTTGAATGATCTACTGTTCCTGCGTCGCTTGTGATGACATCTATCTTTGTCTATCTACGCCCTAGAAAAAGTAAGTTGAAGTCCCTGCCTGGTCCCATTGCTGATGCAATAGCTGCAACTGTAGGAAAAACTTCTTTACTGAAAGAGTGGTCAGGCCTTGGAACAGGCTGCCCAGGGAAGTGGTTGGGTCACCAACCCTGGAAGTATTTAAAAGAGGTGTAGAGGAGGTGCTTAGGGACGTGGTTTAGTGGGCGTGGTGGTGTTGGGTTGACGGTTGGACTCGATGGTCTTAGAGGTCTTTTCCAACCTTAAGGAGTCTAGGATTGATTCCAAAAGAGCAGGTATGGTGGTTTGCTGTGAGGGTGGCTTTCTCTGTTTGGTGCTTGGCATGCTGTAAAGTGAAGGCAGGTGAGAAAACTGCCTGCTGCTCCTCTGGCTGCCTTGATGGCTCTGGTGGTTGGCCCCGCCCGTTCCCAGGGGATTGTGGGAAGGGCGGTGGGCGGGGCCTGGGGGAGATGAGCTACAGCCTCTCCTCAGGGAGCTCATGCTGCTGCTGGGCTTCTCTGGAGGCGGTGGTCTGCTGTTGCTTCAGTTGATTGCAGCTTTTGAGCTGTCTAAGCTATTTGGGTAGTCTTGTTTTGAGATTTAGGGAAGCAGAGGGGTCTGTTTAAGCTAAGGGCTTCAGGACCAGGCAAGGTTCAGCTGCATCTAGAGCAGAAAGGAGACTCGTATGCAGCTTTTCTTTTTTTTTTTTTTTTCCAGGTGGGTCAATTTGTATTGGGTGTTCAGAGGTGGCAAGATGCATGGTTTTGGTTCATAATCTGGTTTGGGTTTTTATTTTATTCCAGGTGCATTGTATTGTTTTGGAATTCCTGACTTTATTGAAGATGGAACCTTGTTTTTTTCCACCAGTTTTGCTGTCTATTGCAGAAGCTGTTGACATCATCTCTGGCTAGGAGCGACTGTGAGACTATTTAACAGGGGTTGAGGTGAGCATCTTGTATGCCTCTGTCTATGGAGTTGTAGCGTTGTTCAAGAAAGCAGCAGGGACATAAGGCATGGTGTCTTTCAGCGTATGGAACGGCTCGTGGCCTTCGCCCACAGAGTATCATGTTGTCCCTAGAAGCGATGCGGCTGGCGGCCGGCCCCTCGTGGATGATAAGCATCAGGACTTGACTTCTTTTGTGGGGCTGTAGCAGAGGTCAGAGTCTGTGGGAAGGTGGGAGGTGCTCGCAGAAGCCTGGGCATAGCTGGGCAGAGCAGCTCCCGAGGAGCGGCCGACACAGGGGCTTGAGGGCTGCAAATCCAGGGCAGGAGCTGTCAGGAAGGAGCGGGGTTCCTTCGCTGGCAGTTCAGGAGAAGAGAAGGGGTTTCTAAACTTTTGGGACCAGGGGATGGTTGGGAAAGGGAGGTGTGTTCCCGAGCCTTACTGAGATGGGTTTTGCAGTTGGATTTGGGTGTCGCTGAGGTCTGTTCTGTTGGAGTGTCTGTGCAGCCGACGAGAGATACAGCAAAGTCGTGGGAGATGCAGAGGAAACCGTCCGGGCCTCCACATCACAAGGTAGAGGGCTGAACGTCAGGCAAGTCTCATCTCGGAAAGCATTAGGTATGTTAAGGTCCATCAAAAAATAGCCTCCAGGACTGGGAGGTCTCTACGGGCTGCGTTTGGGGTGCTCCTGGGGCTGCTCCCGGGGGTCTCTGGGTGCCCAGAGGATGCTCCTGAGGGTCTTGGGGTGCTTGTGGGCATTCTTGCGGTGCTCCTGGGGGTCTCTGTGTGCTCCCAGTATGCTCCTGGGGGTCTTGGGGTGCTCCTGGGTCCCTCTGGGTGCCCGCAGGATTCTCTTGGGAGTCTTGGGGTGGTCTTGGCGGTCTAGGGGTGCTGCGGGGCATCTGTAGGTGCCCCTGGGTCGTTGCTGGGTGCCTTGGGATGCTCCTGGGCTTCTAGGTGCCGGTTCTAGGTGCCGGTTCTAGGTGCCGGTTCTAGGTGCCGGTTCTAGGTGCCGGTTCTAGGTGCCGGTTCTAGGCCCTGGTGGTGCTGCTGGGGCGCTCCTCGTGGTCTTGCTGTGCTTCTGGGGGTTCTTCTTTTGCTCCTGGGGTCTCTCAGTGCCCATGGGTTGTTCCTTGGGCTCTTGGGGTCTTCTAGGTGTCTCCGAGTCCCCTTGGAGTGCTCCTGGGGTGTTCCTGAGGGTCTCTGGGTGCCTCTAGGATGTTCTGGGGGTCTTGGGGTGCTCCTGGGTGTCTCTGGGTGCCCAGAGGGTGCTCCTGGTGTTCTTGCGTTGCTCTTCGGGTGCTCTTGTTGTGCTCCTGGGGGTCTCTGGGTGCCCACGGGGTGTCCGCGGGGATCTTGGGGTGCTGCTGGATGTTCTTGTTGTGCTCCTGGGGGTCTCTGGGTGCCCTTGGGGTGTTCCCGGGCGTCTTGCGGCGCTCCTGGGTTTCTCTAGGTGCTCACAGGATACTCGTGGGCATCTTGGGGTGCTGCTGGATGTTCTTGTTGTGCTCCTGGGAGCCTTGGGGTGTTCTAGGTGCCTCTGGGTAGCCTTGGGGTTCCCCTGGGGTGCTCCTGGAGGATTGTTGGCAGTCCTTGTGTCTCCTGAGTGCCTGTGGGGTGCTCCTGGGGATCTCTGGGGGCCCGTGGGGTGCTCCTGGGAGTCTCTAGGTCCCCATGGGGTGTTCCTGGGGGTCTTGGGGTGCTCCTGGGTGTCTCTGAATCGTTGGTGATTTACAGCAAATAATTTGCTCTGCATCCAGAGATATTTCTGAGAAGGGATTCTTCCAGGATCTAATTCTGCTTTGTTGTTCAGTCCTACCCAGAACAGAGTTGTGTCAGAAGTGAGGTAGCATGCGTGGTGTTCCTAGAAATGAAGTCTGACCCCATAGCATTTTGGGTTTTTGAGAGGAAACCAAAGCACATCATTTTGAATCATGATATTTTCGTTGCGTTGAATGATCTACTGTTCCTGCGTCGCTTGTGATGACATCTATCTTTGTCTATCTACGCCCTAGAAAAAGTAAGTTGAAGTCCCTGCCTGGTCCCATTGCTGATGCAATAGCTGCAACTGTAGGAAAAACTTCTTTACTGAAAGAGTGGTCAGGCCTTGGAACAGGCTGCCCAGGGAAGTGGTTGGGTCACCAACCCTGGAAGTATTGAAAAGACGTGTAGAGGAGGTGCTTAGGGACGTGGTTTAGTGGGCGTGGTGGTGTTGGGTTGACGGTTGGACTCGATGGTCTTAGAGGCCTTTTCCAACCTTAAGGAGTCTAGGATTGATTCCAAAAGAGCAGGTATGGTGGTTTGCTGTGAGGGTGGCTTTCTCTGTTGGTGCTTGGCATGCTGTAAACTGAAGGCAGGTGAGAAAACTGCCTGCTGCTCCTCTGGCTGCCTTGATGGCTCTGGTGGTTGGCCCCGCCCGTTCCCAGGGGATTGTGGGAAGGGCGGTGGGCGGGGCCTGGGGGAGATGAGCTACAGCCTCTCCTCAGGGACCTCATGCTGCTGCTGGGCTTCTCTGGAGGCGGTGGTCTGCTGTTGCTTCAGTTGATTGCAGCTTTTGAGCTGTCTAAGCTATTTGGGTAGTCTTGTTTTGAGATTTAGGGAAGCAGAGGGGTCTGTTTAAGCTAAGGGCTTCAGGACCAGGCAAGGTTCAGCTGCATCTAGAGCAGAAAGGAGACTTGTATGCAGCTTTTTTTTTTTTTTTTTTTTCCAGGTGGGTCAATTTGTATTGGGTGTTCAGAGGTGGCAAGATGTATGGTTTTGGTTCATAATCTGGTTTTGGTTTTTATTTTATTCCAGGTGCATTGTATTGTTTTGGCATTCCTGACTTCATAGAAGATGGAACCTTGTTTTTTTCCACCAGTTTTGCTGTCTATTGCAGAAGCTGTTGACATCATCTCTGGCTAGGAGCGACTGTGAGACTATTTAGCAGGGGTTGAGGTGAGCATCTTGTATGCCTCTGTCTATGGAGTTGTAGCGTTGTTCAAGAAAGCAGCAGGGACATAAGGCATCGTGTCTTTCAGCGTATGGAACGGCTCGTGGCCTTCGCCCACAGAGTATCATGTTGTCCCTAGCAGCGATGCGGCTGGCGGCCGGCCCCTCGTGGATGATAAGCGTCAGGACTTGACTTCTTTTGTGGGGCTGTAGCAGATGTCAGAGTCTGTGGGAAGGTGGGAGGTGCTCGCAGAAGCCTGGGCATAGCTGGGCAGAGCAGCTCCCGAGGAGCGGCCGACACAGGGGCTTGAGGGCTGCAAATCCAGGGCAGGAGCTGTCAGGAAGGAGCGGGGTTCCTTCGCTGGCAGTTCAGGAGAAGAGAAGGGGTTTCTAAACTTTTGGGACCAGGGGATGGTTGGGAAAGGGAGGTGTGTTCCCGAGCCTTACTGAGATGGGTTTTGCAGTTGGATTTGGGTGTCGCTGAGGGTCTGTTCTGTTGGAGTGTCTGTGCAGCTGACGAGAGATACAGCAAAGTCGTGGGAGATGCAGAGGAAACCGTCCGGGCCTCCACATCACAAGGTAGAGGGCTGAACGTCAGGCAAGTCTCATCTCGGAAAGCATTAGGTATGTTAAGGTCCATCAAAAAATAGCCTCCAGGACTGGGAGGTCTCTACGGGCTGCGTTTGGGGTGCTCCTGGGGCTGCTCGCGGGGGTCTCTGGGTGCCCAGAGGATGCTCCTGAGGGTCTTGGGGTGCTTGTGGGCGTTCTTGCGGTGCTCCTGGGGGTCTCTGTGTGCTCCCAGTATGCTCCTGGGGGTCTTGGGGTGCTCCTGGGGCCCTCTGGGTGCCCGCAGGATGCTCTTGGGAGTCTTGGGGTGGTCTTGGCGGTCTAGGGGTGCTGCGGGGCATCTGTAGGTGCCCCTGGGTTGTTGCTGGGTGCCTTGGGATGCTCCTGGGGCTCTAGGTGCGGGCTCTAGGTGCGGGCTCTAGGTGCGGGCTCTAGGTGCCGGTCCTAGGCCCTGGTGGTGCTGCTGGGGTGCTCCTCGTGGTCTTGCTGTGCTTCTGGGGGTTCTTCTTTTGCTCCTGGGGTCTCTCAGTGCCCATGGGTTGTTCCTTGGGCTCTTGGGGTCTTCTAGGTGTCTCCGAGTCCCCTTGGAGTGCTCCTGGGGTGTTCCTGAGGGTCTCTGGGTGCCTCTAGGATGTTCTGGGGGTCTTGGGGTGCTCCTGGGTGTCTCTGGGTGCCCACAGGGTGCTCCTGGTGTTCTGGCGTTGCTCTTTGGGTGCTCTTGGGGGGCTCCTGGGGGTCTCTGGGTGCCCACGGGGTGTCCGCGGGGATCTTGGGGTGCTGCTGGATGTTCTTGTTGTGCTCCTGGGGGTCTCTGGGTGCCCTTGGGGTGTTCCCGGGGGTCTTGCGGCGCTCCTGGGTTTCTCTAGGTGCTCACAGGATACTCGTGGGCAGCTTGGGGTGCTGCTGGATGTTCTTGTTGTGCTCCTGGGAGCCTTGGGGTGTTCTAGGTGCCTCTGGGTAGCCTTGGGGTTCCCCTGGGGTGCTCCTGGAGGATTGTGGGCAGTCCTTGTGTCTCCTGAGTGCCTGTGGGGTGCTCCTGGGGATCTCTGGGGGCCCGTGGGGTGCTCCTGGGAGTCTCTAGGTCCCCATGGGGTGTTCCTGGGGGTCTTGGGGTGCTCCTGGGTGTCTCTGAATCGTTGGTGATTTACAGCAAATAATTTGCTCTGCATCCAGAGATATTTCTGAGAAGGGATTCTTCCAGGATCTAATTCTGCTTTGTTGTTCAGTCCTACCCAGAACAGAGTTGTGTCAGAAGTGAGGTAGCATGCGTGGTGTTCCTAGAAATGAAATCTGACCCCATAGCATTTTGGGTTTTTGAGAGGAAACCAAAGCACATCATTTTGAATCATGATATTTTCGTTGCGTTGAATGATCTACTGTTCCTGCGTCGCTTGTGATGACATCTGTCTTTGTCTATCTACGCCCTAGAAAAAGTAAGTTGAAGTCCCTGCCTGGTCCCATTGCTGATGCAATAGCTGCAACTGTAGGAAAAATTTCTTTACTGAAAGAGTGGTCAGGCCTTGGAACAGGCTGCCCAGGGAAGTGGTTGGGTCACCAACCCTGGAAGTATTTAAAAGACGTGTAGAGGAGGTGCTTAGGTGCGTGGTTTAGTGGGCGTGGTGGTGTTGGGTTGGCCATAGAGTGCCCCAGCTTCCTTGATCAGGTTGTCCACCTCGGTGCAAATTAGCACCCTCTTGGACAACCTTCCAGTAAGAAGAGTGTATTAGTGTTCCCGCTTATAATGCTTTGACAAGAGGCAACGAGCACAAACTGAAATACACGAAACTCCATTTAAACATACGTAAAAGTTTTTTTGCTGTGAGGGTGGTCAAACACTGGCACAGGTTGCCTGGAGAGGTTGTGGACACTCCACCCTTGGAGGTACTCGAAATCTGACTGGACACAGCCCTCAGCGCCCTGGATGCACTCCTCGCCCGCCTCGACCACCGCAAAGTCAAGATCTGTGAGTGCGACCCTTCCCGGCTTTGCGTGGCAGCGCTTGCTTCATTATTCATTTGTTTGTTTGTTTAAAAAAGGTAAGAAAGAGGGAAAATTAAGCATTCCCCCCCCCTCCCGCCCTTCCCGCGTTCAGGTGGCGGGGGCACCCCCGGCCTCTCGCCGCGGCTCCTCCCGGGCCCCGCCGGTGCTTGCCGGCTGCAGAGCGGCGCTGCCCGTACCCCTCCTGCTGACCCCGGCCCCGAGCTCCGTCCGGCGGCTCTGGCGCTGGCTGCCGCCCGGGCAGGGCGCTGTCAGCGTGCGGGGCCGGTGGCTGCCGGTGCTTCCCCAGTGCCTCTCTCTGGCAGAAACCTGGTTCGGTGGGGAGAGGGTGTCTGCGGCGGGGGCGGAGGGGAGCTGGCTGGCTGTCAGGACCTCCAGCGCGGGGAGGTTTTAGCTGGGAGATGGCGCGGTGATCCTGCGGGAGGGCTGGGTGGGTTTGTGTATGTGTTTATGCCGGGTTTGCGCTAGACTTCGGATCAGCCGGGCTTCTGACAGTTCAGCCCACATGCCTGGTTAATTCTTTTGTTATGTGCATGGGAAGACCTCAGTAAATAGAAACCTGGATAGACTTTGCAGCTGGTTTTGTACCTCTCGGTTCTCCTGAGCTTCCGTTCTGTGTGCAGAACCGATCCCAAGTTTGTATTTGCAACTTCGTCCAGAGCACAAGCAGCAAGATCCAGATTCGGCCTCGGATTCCTAAGTAGCGGCAGTATGGGGAGGTTCTTGTTAAGTTTCTTTCTGAGCCTGTAAAGCGGTCCTCAGAAGTGACTAACTGTACAGCTAGACAGCTATAGGAAAAGTTTTTTCTGAGCTTGGTCCGACTTTGGAGAAAGGATCCTGTAAAACTTGTATCGGTTAAATGGAGTTTCATTTGTGCGTGTCCTAGCTCCCCACAGAGTAAGTGAAAGATGGCTTGCAACAGCAGCTTAGCTTTCTCCATGTGTTGGAAACATTCAGGAATCCAAAGAACTGTGTTGCAACTTCTGTGGCAGCTGTGTAAGGTATAAGCCTAGCCTGAATAAGTTGCTGCTCAGAGACCACTGATAGCTTTCTTTTAGACTGAAGTACAAAGCCTGCTTTGCATATGGCATACTTATGAACAAAATTGATAAGGAAAGCCTTTCGCAGATAAGAGTCAAAGAGTATGAATCCTGTATGGGTAACTTACCTATTTCATTGCAGAATTATTCTTTATGGTAGACTTCAGTATACGGTTCCTCCAAAGGAGGAAACCATCGTCATCCTTAGCGAAAGGCTATTTCTGTGGTTTGTAAGGGTTAGGGTAAAGTTTTGTGATAACCAGTTTGACTTTTTTGGTGCTTTGGTAACTGCTTGGCAAACTTAAGGAGCTTTTCTTCCTCACCAGGACAGGTATATCCTTTTCTGCCGATATAGTTATGTTAGTTTGGCATGGCATGGTGCAGTCAGACTTGAAATGGGAATGTTTTGTTACTGTGGATACCTTCAGCATGGTGGTATATTACATTGATGCCCTGATAGGAAGCAGTATTTATTTATCTCTATTTTAAATAGGGAGCTAATTATTACTGTATGCTGATGCAACGCATCTAAAGGGAAGGGTGAAATGAGGCTAGTGCTGCACTGTGCAAACCCTGAAATTTTACATGGGTCAGACATTTAGTTATTGTATTCTCTCTTGGTCATCGTTTTGCACAAGTTATATATTTACTACATTTTTTTTTTATTATTGCAATTCAGTTCTTTGAGCTAAGCCTGTTATTGCTTTTAATTTGATGATCTTTGCTCTTGTCATTGCAATTCCCAAAATTGGACGCAGTTCTTATGTTTGGCTTTCTCCATTTGGTTTTCAATTCTTTGGTAAGTAGCATCTCTGCTGTCAAATTTAATTTTGTTGCTTAACAGCTGCTTAATTGCTGCTGCTAATATTTACTTTTCAAAGATCTCCTTTATTAAAGTCAACAAGAATTAATGACGATTTCTTTCTAATATATATATTTTTAATTGTATGAAATGCAGCCTCCTTGTAAAGGAAGATTATTTTATTTGCGTATCGGTCGCAAGGAATTGATGTGTAGGCTAAGCATATGGACATGAGGTTGCATATAAAGACATGTCAATGCTCTTCTTATATGCTTTCTACATATTGTAATCTAGCCAAGGAGGTTGGGTGGGATGATCGGTTGTAGTTAGCATCATGAACGTCTCTATAATGCAAGCCGTCAAGGCTCGTCTGCAAGTTTAACCCCGTTGCTGACATTAAAGGGAAATATCTGCAAAGCAACGAGAATGGTTTAATAATGCTGGCTTTGTTTGGGAACAATGACAAGGGGGATTTTTCCTTCCCATTTTTGAAGATACAGAAGCTTCATGGAGGAAACGGTTTGCTGTAGCGGGACTGTAAGAACAACAAGGATTGTAAACAAATTTAATTGCTTTCCCATTTACTAGATTCTTATTGCTCATAAACCTTTTCTTGTGGGGAAAAATGTTGTAAATGACTGTATCTCTTGTGGTGCACAGGCAGATGCAGCATGATGTTGTATCAGATGACTTAAGTATTTTGCTCTAGCTTTCAGGATGAGGGGGTAGGACATTGTACACCTGCTGTTCAAATCATGGGTAATTTCTACTTGAATAAATTGCTTTTGTTCTCTTTTTGGGGCCCAGACAATAATTTCCTCTTGGAACCAAAGGTCCCAGGGTGACTTTTGTGATCCCAGCGTGATCCTATATGGGAAGGACGAGAAGAGGACTAGCAAACTTCAAATCTGGGTCACAACCACTTCTTGGGAAGTAGCTGCAGACTAGCAGCTGGTATAAGCTACGCTACGTATGTCCCTGGTGCTTGGGAAAGTACGTACTTTGAAAATGTGAGGGTTTTTTCTTCTGTGTATTATCATCATTTTGTTTCCAAGTAAAATTATCCTTCAGATAACAGGGGTCTGTTAGGGTTTGTTTCTCACTGAGCATGGGTGGGGGTGTGAGGGAGGGAAAGCAGGCAGAACAAAGCTCTTTGTCTTCAGTTAGTCATTTCGTTACAGTCATGGACTGTGCTTGCTTGTCTGGCTGTACGGTGCGTCCTTGTGTGTGTGCAGGATCCATATGCTCCTAGACTGGAGTACTAGTAGGTAAATGTGTCTTGAATGATCTCTGCTGTTTCTCTTCTGTTACATATTCTTGATGTCCTGTAGTGAACGCATTAGTTTAAGTACATCCTTTCATGGCACCACATGTGAAGGAACTTTCTGATGTGGCAAACTGGTCAATGGTGTGCTGCATTGCAGTGGGTGCTACGTCTTTGCAACCCTTACTAGGGGGAAGCTTCCTCAGCTATCAAGAGTGACTGGATTTCTGGCACGCCCTTCAACTGGGAGGCCTGCTTTCCAAGGCTTTTGTGTTGGTGTGCCACAGGCGCTCAGAGAGTTTAGTTTCATGTACTTCAGGATATTGAAGGTAGCTTTCAGTTGTAGGTGATCTTAGTGATGCTTTTTCCAGGGTTCACTGCTGAGGATGAGGTTCACTGGAATGGTTCAGCTCTCTCTGGTTTGGTTTGGCTGTCTCAAATTTTCCATTTACAGTGGTAGAAAAGCCTCTGTTTATGTCCCCCAACTGAGAAACTTGTGTGTCTGACTCTATTTCAATACAAGCATAATTTTAAGGCCATTCAGTAAAATGCTTTCCTGACATGTATTTGAGCTTTGCACGATGAGCAGGGTGTTGTGCCATAAGAAGGGACATCAAAATAGGATGAGACATGTCCCTATGGGGCCGATGACTGGTTTATAACTTATGGTGGGGGAGGCACTAATGGCTCAAAGTGGTTTATAAAATTCAAGTGCAGTATGCAGTACTCGTGACCTTAGTTTAACTGCACTAGCCAGGTCTAGGGAATGAATTAGATTCGGTACTTTTTTATACAGTCTTTCATCAGGTTTTCATTAAGCTTATGTGTGTTGCTTATGTTGTTTTGCGTGGTGTTTTGTCATATGTTTCCAGCATCCGGCTGCCGTAATACGGTTTACACCATCGAACTTGCCTAACAGCTTTTCATCTTCTAGCAGCGTGCATCTGTAGCTGTGACCTAGCATTAGGTGATGTAGTTTTCATCACTTCCAGTTCTTAAACGTCAGGGTGGGTGAGGACAAGTGCCTTTTTGAAGTGATCAGAGCTCATCAGGATGGCAGCAGAGAAATCTTGCGTGAATTACAAGGCCAGCTCTTGGGAAACACTCTGAGGCCTTAAACAGTCATTGTTTTTATAGGGCATGAAGGAGGACATTTTTTCCATTGATATTTGTCTTCTACCATCTGCAGGTACTTATGCAAAAATTAATATTGCTGTTCTTTTCTGTGAATCCTAATGGTTCGACGTCCTGGAAGGCTGTCCCTTCTATCTTCTGTGCTATTTATTTTTAGTCTTTCTGAAGAGATTGTTTGAGAGAAATGCTGGGAGGGGTTAACCTAATGACAACTTCTGGTTCAGTTTCTGCAGTAGTAGGATGGGGTTTGGCCAGTTGTACCTCCTATTCTGACAAGAAGAAACTGATCCTGTGGCAGGGAGGAAATGCTACCTCCTAATTAACGTTGTTGTTGTTTAAAATCCTTCGGTGTTTGGTTTTAAAGGCACAGCATAATCATTTGATGTTCATGCAGAACGTGTATACATATGTATGTATTTTTTTCAAGTTAAAGCACTTTAATGAAAGAGAGCTGGGGGGATGGAGAGTATGGCTTTCTATTTGTCTGCATGTTGTAAGGACAATCCAGTTTACACTTCATCTCCTGCTATTTTGTTTAGTAAGTATTTTCCACTCTTTGTGTGTAAGGCAGTACTGGAGCACGTTTCCTGCTTTAGCCGAACGGGAAGCTTTATTCAGCTTATTCCTAGGGAAACCCCTCCTCCACCCCTCGCCTCCAAAAGTGAGCATTATTCGAGACAGTACCAGCAGCAGGCAGGAGATGAACGGGCTGGCTGACGTTCTGGGATTTCTATAGCTTCTGATGTAAGGAAAGAGCGTACGAGATATCTGTCATCTTGTAATAACAAGAAGAAACCTTCGTTAGAAAAAAGTTCAGGAGAAAACCCCAAACCAATGAAAACACCACCCCAACAACAACAAAAAAACAAACAACCACCAAAACCAACCACCAAAACCGTGGTGTGCTGTTGAGGAAGCTTTGGTGAGAAGGGACTGACTGTCACGGGAAAAATTCTGTTCTGACAGTATTTGGGAGCTACAGTTTGGCTACGATACTCTACAGATGCTTCAAGTGACCGCATGCGATGGTACTTCTCTCTGTTGCTGTGTAATACGAAGATTCAGCGGCAAAGTTCAAACCATGTTAAACAGTTAATTGCTAAGTTCCCCTAGGAAAGAAAGAAGGTGTTTTCTCTTTTACCCTGTTGTAATTATTCAGATTGCTGCTCAGAAGCAATATAACTCTTGTTTTATTTAGCTAGTGCAAGACTAATTATCTGTGGAAATTCAACCTGATCCAAAGGAGATTTCGTTTGAAATAAGCAGGAAGAAAGTCCGAGTTAGAAAAAGATTTCCCATGGGCATGGTGGGCCAAGTCGCTGTCCTGCTGCGTGGCAAAGCTCCAGCTGAATTCAGTTTGATGAGGGTTTGGCTTGCCGTTTTGAAAACAGTTGACACTCTTTGGCTGAAATTTAGAGCTGCTTTGTACATTGCTCGGAACCTATTATACGCCACCTATGAACATTTATTTCCGTAGATCGTATGAGATTGGCTTGATCGTTCAGGAGAATGGTGTTTAGGAGAGGTAGTTAATGAATTAAACATACTTGTATTTAGTTGTTTTTAATTAGGATTTATTTTGAAGGTTCCTAGATAGTTTAGGATACAATAAAATGTCCTCAGAAGTTTCTCTTCCTATTAGTATTGGCACAGTCTCAGCTTGGTTGAGCGCGAGCTAGTAATCTTGGTCTTGTGGGCTTCTCTCCTAAGCTGCTAATATGAAGCTTCTGCAGAAGAGGCACTTTTTTGGGTGAACCTATTAACAAACATAAAACAACACAGTGGAAAGCCACTGAAATTCCTCAAAACCTAAATTCCATCCTGGAATTTAAACCAGCCTCTAATGAGTGGAGAGTCAGATGAGGCTTTCAAGGGGGATGGGGAGCAGATGATCCCACACGTGCTTAAGTGATTCCTGCACCTTCCTCTGAAGCGTTTGGTGCCGGCTGCCATCAGCTGGATGCTGCGCTTAACGTTGCCAAGGCCAGATTCACTATGGTAATTCCTGGCCTTTTTCCGTATTTCTGGGTGAAGGAGGGGCGATTTCCCTTTCCTCATCTTTCTTTTTTTTCCCCCTGCATGTTCAGATACATGATACGATAAATGAGGGCATGTGCTTTGGTTCCTGTTATCAGGAGTGTTAGTGCAGCACAAACCGAAAGGGAGATTGAGAAATAGAAGGAATTAAAAAATGCACATCGAACGCTTGGCAATCATGCAAGGTCCCAGTTCCTTTTGTAGTAGTAAACTGGCTATCAGCAGGCGAGATCAAAGCTGTCCACCCTAACAGTTAACAAGATCAATTAAACATGGTAATTAAATGTTGTTCTCGGCTGTAGGTTTGACAGGAAACTGGTTGGGTGGCAGTCTCCGGAGAGCTTGGATGACACGCCACTTAAGAGACTAGAACAAATATCTTTCTACCTGTGGGTTAAGTACAGATTAATGTGGGTGGACTTTGCAAGTGGTTTGTATTTATATCGTACCGTGTTTTAGTTGGGCAGGGCTTCTTCTGGCTTCAGGCTGTCGTGTTTTTTTTCTTTGTCAGTTGTGAATGATGGTGTTTTATGTTAGGTTGGTTTTATTTATTTATTTATTGGCCTCTTGTCCTTTAATCAGCGTTGTACATAGGGGATTTCGTTGCCCTTTGAGGCCTTATGACTAGTTAGAACGTTTAAGGTCCTACCGAATGTGGTTGAGCGTGCGTCACGGAGCAGTCTGGAGGCAGGGCAGTTACGCCTGCAGAGAGAGACAGCGCCGAGTGACTGCTTTGCCGTAACGCTTGGTAATTTCCCTCTTGGAGCCACTGGTCTACACGCTTTCTAGGTTAAGACCTGGGGTTTTTTTTTCCTTTCCTCTTCTCTTCTCGTCCGCCTTTTCTTTAGTAGCTCAGGCTCCCCACCCCGGGTGTGCTCTGAGCTGCCTCTCCATCTCCAGTCCTGCCCGCTCTGAGGGGCGACAGTTCCGGTGTCCGCTCTGCACCTGGCCACCCGTGTCGTGCCTGGTGAAACTGGCCTTGGGCACCTCCCCGTCCTCAAATACAACGCTCTCTGCATGCCTGATGGTTGGTAGGGTTTGAGAGGAAGGAGGTGAGGGGGTGGGAGGCAGAGACAGGAGAGGGTGAAATCTGGTGGAGCTTTTGGCTTTCTCATGACAACCCCTTCTCACCCCTCCATTTCAGACCCCTCGGTGTTAGCCCCCACGTTAGGCCCTCGCGGCTGGGGTTGTGGCACCGTGGTGATAGTCTTAATCCTCTCTGAGTATGTCCTTTTGTTCATTTTTAACGCCTCCCTTCTAAACACAGAGATGTCCATGGCTCTGTTATGGGAGTATAAACCAAGAGCAAAACTGTTAATGTTAATCTTAATCAACATTAATTTTTAAAGTGGTATCATCCTGTGTATAGCCCTCACCCAGAACTGGGTTAAAAGACCAGTTAATAAGAAACCAGAATGATGAAGCTAGTGAGTGGGTGTTTGATTGGAGGAGATCAAGATGTATGTGTTTTAATTTAAGAACACTATGGTGATAGATAGTTTGTTGTGGGTTCTATATTGCTCGCTTCTGTAATTTTAAACAATGCAGATTTGTTGCTTAGAAGTTAGATAACTAACAGGTGTGTGTTTGTAATTGTGTGGAGTAGTAATTAATTATAAGCTGTGTGTCTTAGAGGTAGTGAGCTATGGAAACTATAAACAAACGTGGTCCAAGCATGGCTTAGGGACAAATTGCGACCCTATAAGGTAAAAGAGGAAATAAGCTCATGAAGAGTTCACTACCCTGCCGACCACCAGAGACCACCCGAGACCCCCAAGAAGACCCTAAAGGCTTTAGTGCGCATGTGTTTAAGATGATGTAATATTATAATTAGTTCTCGGAAATGTAATGAATATGTAACAAGGAAATTTAAATTATGTATGAGAAGCATGGATATAAACAGAAAGGTGACTAGACCAGGTGTGCTTGATTTGTGGCAAGTCCACCGAGCACCCAGGCCTGAATAAAACAATCTCTCTCCTGAGCGTGTGGAATTGGTTACTTGCACGCCGGGCACGAATCCGCTTTTCGGACAACAGTTTTTGGCGACCCAGGTGGGACTGCTGTGAAGCCTTGCCCGGATCGACTCGCCGGCTCTCGGTGGGGAGACTCTGCTCTCCGGACTCCAGCGCGCACCGACCTTTTGATCGGGGACTCCGTGAGTATTCTCCCCGACCAGAGCAGGTGAGCGACTCAACGGTGCAACGCTAAGGTAAATGAGATATTGTTCTGGAGTATAAAACTGTGCATGCATTTGGTAAGGAATTGTGGCCACAGGTAAAGAGGTATATTCATATGCGTTTGACAGTGACGACTGGAGTATATGAAGTTGTAGGCGCCAGGGGTAAACCGGTATATTCATATGCGTTTGACGGTGACGACTGGAGTATATGAAGTTGTGGTTAAGAACGTTCTTTTTTGGTAAAGATATGGGAGCTCAACCATCAAAAGTAACACCTTGTTCCCCCTTAGGATGCATCATTAAACACTGGGGAAAATTTGGGGGTGATCCTTTGAGAAAGGATAAATTAATTGACTAGATGGTGGCCAATGTACAAATTGGAAGATGAGGAAAAATGGCCAGAATTGGGAACCTTGCAATATAATACTATTTTACAGTTAATGTTATTTTGTAGAAGACAAGGAAAATGGGATGAGGTACCTTATGTAGATTTGTTTTTTTCTTTGAGAAATGATCATGAAATTCGGAAAAAATGTAAGCTTTTAGATTCGGATTCTAATGTGGTGATGATGATGATGATGGAAAATAAGGAACCAAAAGCGCATTGTTGTTCTGCATGTAGCATAGGAAAACGGTGTTTAAAACTAGGAGAAGAAGAGGAGGATACACAAATGTTAGTACCACCAAGTAAAAATGAAACTTCTGAAACCGAAGCAAGAGGAAGCAATACTTTTAGTCCGATAGCTGGCAGGACTAGAACCCAGCAAGGGTCTGTATTGTTAGCACCCCTTCGCCAGGCAGTGGGCCCAAGGGGGGAGCCAGTATTTGTGAAAGTACCATTTACAACTTCTGATTTAATGAATTGGAAAGAGTTAGCAGGATCATACAGAGAGAATCCAGAAAAGGTGTATAGATCCTTTCGAACAATTATTGAAAATCATAATCCAGATTGGAAAGATATTCAAATTCTTTTGAATAATTTGTTTACTCCTGAAGAAAAGAGGGTAGTATTAGAAAAAGCAAATATGGAAAATGAAAGAATAAATGCAAGAGAAGGTCCTGCTCATTTTATGCCAACTCAAGACCCAAATTGGAATCCTAATAGTAATGATGGGAAATTGATGATTAAACGGTATCAACAATTAATTTTGTATGGAGTAAAGAATGGAATATCCCGCCCAAAGAATTTGGCGAAATTGACTCAAATAATTCAGGGAAAAACAGAGGACCCATCCACCTTTTATGAACGATTATGTGAGGCAGCTAGGAAATGGACAGACTTAGATCATCCTGAGAGTGATGAGAACAGAGCAATATTTACTACTTTGTTTGTAGGGCAAGCTGCTCCAGATATTCGAAAGAAATTGCAGAAAGTGGATGGGATTACAGGAATGACTATATCACAGCTAATTGAAATTGCTTATAAGGTGTATAACAATAGGGAAGAGGAGGAAAAGAAAAATCAGGAAAAAGAAAAAATAAAAGATAGGAAACAAAAAGCTGCTATTTTAGCAGCTGCTTTTGTAAATGCCCAAGGATCAGCTGGAGGAAGAGGCAGAAGATATTTGAGAGGTAGAGGTAGAGGGTATTTGAGAGGAAAAGGCAGAGGAGGTAGAGATATGTTTAAACAATATACCCCATTAGGATTTAATCAATGTGCTGTATGCAAGAAACAGGGACACTGGAAGAGTGAGTGTCCAGAGAACAAAGGAGCAGTCGTGACTCAGTCACAGCAGATACCACCTGAAGCTGATTTACTTATGATGGGAGGAGATTCTGAATGATGGGGACCGGGGGTAGAAAATGATATTTTCCCAGCTGAGCCCCTGGTTCCAGTAAAGCTGGGAGATGAAGTAGTCGATTTTTTAGTAGATACTGGAGCAAAATATTCTGTTATAAATACATGTAAAGGACCAATGAGTAAATTTAATGTATCTATTGTTGGGGTCACGGGAAAGAAGGAGATAAGGCCTTTTTTGAAACCTTTAAAATGTAAAATTGGAGGAAAAACACTGATGCATGAATTTTTATATATACCGGAATGCACCATGCCTCTCTTAGGACGGGATTTATTGAATAAATTGGGAGCACAAATCAACTTTAAAAAAGGAAGAATCCAAGTTCATTTTCCTGAAGCTAATGCCTGGCAAGCCCAAGTTTATTTATTACAGACAAACACAGATGAATCTGAAGAAATTCCAGAAGAGCTTAAAGGTGCAGTTTACCCTTTTGTTTGGGCAACAGAGAAACCAGGAAGAGCGAAAAATGTGGAACCGGTAAAAGTTGAATTGAAAACAGGAGCTCGACCGGTAAGAAAGAAACAGTATCCTATTAGTATAGAAGCCAGAAAAGGTTTGGAACCAATAATAAATAATTTTCTTAAATACGGACTTTTAAGAGAATGTCAATCTGATTATAATACTCCTGTCCTTCCAGTGAAAAAGCCGCATAACCAAGGATATAGGCTGGTCCAAGATTTAAGAGCAATAAACCAGTTAGTGGTGGACATTCATCCAATAGTCCCTAATCCATATACGCTGTTAACAACTATCAATGAATCAAATGCATATTTCTCTGTTATAGATTTGAAAGACGCTTTCTTTTGTGTACCTCTGGAAGAAAACAGCCAAAAGATTTTTGCTTTTGAATGGGAAGATCCGTCGACTGGGAGGAGGACTCAGCTCTGCTGGACCGTGCTGCCACAAGGGTTTAAAAATAGCCCAACCATCTTTGGAGCAGCTCTGAATAAGGAACTGGAACAGTGGTCCGGTAAGGAAGATCAAATCACCCTCCTTCAATATGTTGATGACATCCTATTGGGAGCAGATACTATTGAAATCTGCAAAGAAAAGACTGTCAGCCTCCTAAACTTTTTGGGAATGGCCGGGTATAGGGTGTCAGAGAAGAAAGCACAAATTGCAAAACAAACTGTAATTTATTTGGGGTTTGAGATTTCCCAAGGACAGCGAAGATTGGGAAATGGTGGAAAAGAAGCCATTTGCAGGATGGCACCCCCTCAATCTAAAAGAGAGTTGAGAGGATTTTTAGGAATGGCTGGATGGTGTCGCCTTTGGATTCCAAATTATGGTTTGATGGCAAAACCACTGTATGAGGCAACCAAAGGCCCTGAAGAATTGTTAGAATGGACTCCAGAGTGCCGAAAAAGTTTTGATGACATTAAACAGACTTTAATGAAAACTCCAGCTTTAGGACTTCCAAATCTGACCAAACCCTTTGAGCTATTTGTGCATGAGAAGAGACATGTAGCTATGGGGGTTTTGACTCAACTTTTGGGAGACTGGAAAAGACCAGTGGCTTACTTTCCCAAACAATTAGATAAAGTAAGCTCAGGATGGCCTAGCTGCTTGCGGGCAGTTGCGGCAACAGTTCTCATCATTCAAGAAGCTAGAAAATTGACATTGGGACAGAAAATAACGGTTCACGTCCCGCATGCGGTACTTGCGGTACTGGAACAAAAAGGACATCATTGGCTAACCCCTAGTCGTTTGTTACAATATCAGGCTTTGTTAGTGGAACAAGACGACATCATTTTGAAAGTGAGTACAATTTTAAATCCTGCCTCTTTAATGCCAAGTGAAAAAGAGAGTGATCTTAACCATGATTGTTTACAAGTTATCGAACAGGTGTATGCCAGCAGGCCAGATCTGAAAGATGTCCCTCTCCAAACTCCGGATGAAGAATTATTTACTGATGGAAGCAGCTTTGTTGTAAAAGGAGAAAGGAGGGCTGGTTATGCCGTGGTAACTTTAACTGAAGATCGAGAAGTAAAAGCATTACCTCCAAATACATCCGCCCAGAAAGCAGAAATTATAGCCCTCACAAAAGCCTTAAATTTGGCTAAAGGTAAAAGAGTTAACATCTATACAGATTCTAAATATGCTTTTGGAGTTGTGCATGCTCATGGAGCAATATGGAAGGAGCGAGGACTTTTATCTGCTAGCGGTACCCCTATAAAATACGGAACCGAGATTTTGAATTTGTTGGAAGCAGTACAGAAACCTAAAGAAGTTGCGGTGATTCATTGTAAAGCTCATCAAAAAGGGGACTCAAAAGTAATACAAGGAAATCGAAAAGCAGACGAGGCTGCTAAACGTGTAGCATTAAATACTATGATTTATGTTTTAATTCCATCAAAAGAAAATCAGGTGGAATCCCCAAATTATAATGAGAAAGAAAATAAATTAGCTATGTTATTACATTGTAAGAAGAATGATCGAGGATGGTGGATAACTTCACATGGACAATGTATAGTAACCCCTGAAATTATGAAGAAATTAATGGTCAAAACCCGTGCTGAAACACACATGGGAGCAGAGGCAATGGTGGAATCAGTAAGACGATAGGCGATAGGAACCAAAATGTTATTGATTGCTAAAAGTGTGAGTAATAAATGTGAGATTTGTCTTAGGAACAATCCGAAAATAGAAATCCGACCCCCTCCTGGAGAGGTAAAAAGAGGCATAACTTCCGGTGAGTATTGGCAAATAGATTTTTCAGAGTTACCGCGATGTAACCAATACCGATATCTATTGATATTGGTAGATACCTTCTCTGGATGGCCGGAAGCTTTCCCGTGTCGAACCAACAAGGCAAAAGGGGTTGTAAAACATTGGTTGAAAGAAATAATTCCAAGGTTTGGAGTCCCTTTAGGAATATCCTCAGACAGAGGTCCACATTTTGTAGCAGAGGTTGTTAAAAACATGAGTAAGACATTAGGGATTAAGTGGGATCTCCATACCCCTTGGAGACCTCAATCTAGTGGGCAGGTGGAAAGGATGAATCAAACATTGAAAAGACAAATTTCTAAAATATGTCAGGAAGCTCAATTGAAGTGGATCGAAGCCTTACCACTTGCCTTGTTGAGAATTAGGGTGACCCCTAGAGCTAAAGAAAAAGTGAGTCCATTTGAAATTTTATATGGAAAACCTTATAGTGTTAATTTGACAGGAGGATCAGAACAAATGCATGTAATAGGAGAAAAAGTATTAACTGAATATCTTTTATCTTTGAGTAAGGTGTTGAATTCTTTGCATAAGTATGTCCTTTTGAAGACACCTTTACCTCTTGAATTTCCAGTACACTCATTTAATCCAGGGGATCAAGTTTATTTGCGAACGTGGAAGGACGACCCTCTTGGAGAAAAGTGGAAAGGACCTTTCCAGGTGCTGTTAACAACAAACACTGCTGTGAAACTGGAAGGAATAGATTCTTGGATTCATTATACGAGGATTAAGAAAATTCCACCTGGACTGTGGACATCTGTATTTAAGGAACCATTGAAGTTAACTTTGCGGCGTGTTCAATGAGATACTGGAGATGCTGCTAAATTAGTGTAACAATTTGATTATTGAACAGAATTAAATCAGAGAGAGAGGGAAGATGTGGAATGTGTTGTTGTTAATAATAACGATCAGTCAGATTGATTCTCAATTTTTGTTACCAAAATGGGATAGAATTCGAAATATCTGGGAACTTTTAGCCCGAGAAGTAACCAACATGTCTTCCTTTTGTATTTCAGCCGAGAATTCTGTGGGAGGGATGTATAGTTCTTGTTTGGTAGGAGTACCAACCCCATTGGAATTGATGAAGAATTATACAATGTTTCAAAGTTTTGATATTAAATTAACTTATCGTAGCATTTATAGTTTAGGAAAAACAACTAGATTTAAGGAGAGAGGGATGTTAAGAGTCAAGGTGCGAGGAATGCTTCCAGCTGGGCATTGTGTTAAATTTATAAATTGCACTTCTAAATGTGAAAATTTAACGCGTTTACAACCTCCTTTGAGATGTAACTCCACTCAACTTCAGAGTTATGCATGGGCTCATACTAAATTACCCCTTGGATGGTTTTTGTTGTGTGGACGAATAGCATATTCCTATATTCCAGCGAATGTGACCGGAGGTCCGTGTTCAATAGGGAGGATAGCTCCGCTGCTGATAGACAAAAAGGACTTAGAACATGGTGCACGAACTAAAAGGAGCGTACATCAGATACCAGAGAATTGTGACTCGCGAGTCACTTTATACAGTTCAAGTGAGATGTCAGCTGCAGCTATCCTAGCACCCGGAGTTGGAGTAGCTATGAATTATCACACCATAAAACGGATTACTTGTGCTTTAGTAAAAGACATAAATTATACCTCCCAAGCACTTTCGGCTATTGGTACCGAAATGACACAAATAAGAGAAGCTACCCTTGAAAACAGGGCTGCAATTGACTATTTACTTTTAAGACACAATCATGGTTGTGAAGAATTTAAAGGAATGTGTTGTTTTAATTTGAGTGATAATTCACAGTTAGTAGAGAAGAAAATTCAACAATTAAAAGATTTGGCATATGGGTTTAAAGAACGGGAAGGATTAGATTTTTCTTGGTTGTTCTCGTGGCTTCCAAATTTAAATTGGCTTAGACAATTATTTTTGTTTGTGGTACGGATCGTTATTTTAATTATGATTACATGTTGTATGATTCAATTTGTATCTTTTTGTAGAAAATAAGTATTATGAGACTCATGATGCTTAACATCGTAAGTCTCAAAGGGGGGAATTGTTAATGTTAATCTTAATCAACATTAATTTTTAAAGTGGTATCATCCTGTGTATAGCCCTCACCCAGAACTGGGTTAAAAGACCAGTTAATAAGAAACCAGAATGATGAAGCTAGTGAGTGGGTGTTTGATTGGAGGAGATCAAGATGTATGTGTTTTAATTTAAGAACACTATGGTGATAGATAGTTTGTTGTGGATTCTATATTGCTCGCTTCTGTAATTTTAAACAATGCAGATTTGTTGCTTAGAAGTTAGATAACTAACAGGTGTGTGTTTGTAATTGCGTGGAGTAGTAATTAATTATAAGCTGTGTGTCTTAGAGGTAGTGAGCTATGGAAACTATAAACAAACGTGGTCCAAGCATGGCTTAGGGACAAATTGCGACCCTATAAGGTAAAAGAGGAAATAAGCTCATGAAGAGTTCACTACCCTGCCGACCACCAGAGACCACCCGAGACCCCCAAGAAGACCCTAAAGGCTTTAGTGCGCATGTGTTTAAGATGATGTAATATTATAATTAGTTCTCGGAAATGTAATGAATATGTAACAAGGAAATTTAAATTATGTACGAGAAGCATGGATATAAACAGAAAGGTGACTAGACCAGGTGTGCTTGATTTGTGGCAAGTCCACCGAGCACCCAGGCCTGAATAAAACAATCTCTCTCCTGAGCGTGTGGAATTGGTTACTTGCACGCCGGGCACGAATCCGCTTTTCGGACAACAAAACCATTTACACCATTACAGTGGTGGAAGTGAGAGTATCCAGGTATTACCTGAAATAAAAAAATCTCAAAGGAATTCACTTTAATGTATATCTGTGGCTGAGTTCTTACAACTTTTGAACTTATAGGACATTTTAATGTTTCAGTAGGTTTAATTTCCCTAAATCTACAGGTGAGCAGCAGCTCTGTTTTAATCTGAAATTTAACATCTTGACAGCCAGCAGATCTATTAAGTTACTTGATTGGATATTCCTTTTACTGTAATCAGGCTGTAGTCTAACTAAGCAAATTTTGGTTAATCTAAGATTGTAATTTTTTAATTAACTTTGCTCCTACTTTTCAGAGATTAGGACTATAACAGATGCCTCCTGAAGTGAATTGGAACTATGGATGCTATCTGAAGAACTGAGCCACTTAATATTTCTACTAGCAATAAATACTAATGTAAATCATAATGGAAAGGTGATAAAGTAGAGATTTCAAGCATATTGAGTAGTAGTGACAGTGGTGATTTTTTATTTTATTTTTTTTCTGGTTGAATGGCCAAGTGGAAAATGAAAACAAGAGACTTCTCCAGAATATTCTAAATGGTAACGTATTGTACCTGAATGCTCTTCTTTCTCCTTGCTCCTCCCAATTTTTTTCCTTTTTAGTATCAAAATGCTGGCTACAGAAGAGCTCTCATCCATTTTCAAGTGGTGGGATAAATATTGCTGCTCACTGGCTTACATATATTCTCCTGTGTCTGGTTGTTACACTGGTAAGCTTTCTCAACAGCTTGGGTTTGAGTAAGAAAGCAAGCTTAGTCTTTCTCCTGGCAAAGAGACATCTGTCTTCTGTTTTCTCCTTTGGCGAGTTTTGGCTTTTGGCAACAGATGGAGTTTGCTTACGGGAAGCTCAGCAGGACCTGAGAGGGGTGCTTTGTGGGTTATCTCTAGTGGCACCTTTTGTAGCTGTTGTATGGGAGGAAAGAGCTCCCAAGTGAGCGGTGTTGGCTTTCCCTTCCTATTCGGCATCTAGTTGATGCTAAGTGGCTTGAAAAACCAAGTGATGTTTGGCTAATGCAGTATCTTTAAATGTTACAAAGAAAAGCTCAAAATGGTGTTAGCCACATTGTCGTTAGCGGCGCTTAAACCATTTTGAATTAGAAAAAAGAAGCCAACGACCAGGAAATCGGAACAAGCTCTTACAAAACTTATCTAAAACATTCCCTTTTTTGTTAGCTGTGGTACTTGATTTTCAATTTAGAAGAAAGATAGCACAAGCAAAGCTTGACTGATTGCACAGCAAGATTCCCCCCCCTCACCCCACTTAGTCTGGACATGATGCAAATAAAATCCTCTTTTCTCAAATTTTGAATGATTTTTTTCCCCTTCTAACATATGTACTAGACACTGAAAATGTTTCTTTGCAGAAGTCCAAGAGTCCAAGAATTTCTGGAAATAATCAGTCTGTAAGATTGAGATATATGTTAATGTGTATATGAACAATAATGCAATGAAGTACATGGTTGTAGTCTCCTTTATACTATTTTGATTTTTAGTGTTGGAAAGATGGAGGCCCTATTTTGTAAACTTTAACATTTTAAATATGAGAAAGAACTTAATAAGTTTGTTATTAAGTATTTGTTAATAACAAATATTAAAAATACAAATAACAAATGCGTTATGAGAGAGAAAGAGAATGAAAATACTGTCATGTTCATAATATGCCTTGATGTGTTAGTTCAGATGCAGTTTTCTAAAACTTGTTCATTAACTAGTTCCTTATTCTATTAAAATAAAGGTAGGTAGTTACTGCGTGGTTCCTCCTGCCAGCTTTTTTTTAATAGCATGTGTATGCGATAGAAGATCAAGTGTATTATAAGGTATAAGCATGCTTATCACAAAAAGTCAGTTTGCACGGCTGAACGCACGCCGTAGGGAACCGGGAAGGTAGGAAATGGAAGGGAGATAATGGGGGGATCGCAGGGTTTTGTACCAGTTGTGTTCGGGAGCCTGATGGAAGCCAAGATCCAAGAAACTGGTATAGCAACTGATCTCTGCGGGGCCAACACCCTTCCCCGTATCTCTGGCTGCTGCCCTGGCAGTGGGGAGCGTGTGCCGTCCCGTCGGGCAGGCTGGGACAGCCCGAGCCCTGCGGGGAGCAGTCCCGCGGAGGTAGGGGGGGGCCCTGACCCCCTCGGGCTGCAGCTGGGCTCGGCCCCGGTTGTGCAACGTGTGCCGAGGCGGCTCTGCCTCCGCGCTTGCCGAAATCCCGCGTAGTATCGTGTGGGGCTTACCTCGGCCCGGGGAGGCAAGGAGTGATCCTAACGAGGGTGGTTTAAATGTAAATGGATTATTACAGTTGATTTGGAATTTATAGTTGCAGTAGTAATTATATAGTAACTATATTATAAAATGTACAGGATTGTAATCTATAATCGTGATCTTTACATTCAGGAAAGATAGGAAGGCTGGAGAAAATGAGGTGAGTGTGAGGCAGTTCTCTTGCCCTGCCTTGTCTTGGTGGTCAATGGTAGGTCAAGGCTGCCCTTCAGCAAGAAGTCCCCGGCACGGAGAGGAGCAAGGCTGTGCTCGCTTATCCTGAAGGAAGGTGAAACTGCAGTGGTGGCCTACTTGCGATCGTAAATTTCCTTACAACATTAGAAAGGACTTATTTAGCACAGCCACAATACAGATTTAACAGTGAGCATAAGGCTCTTTGCCCCGAGAGAGTCTAGCCTTAACACATACGAGTCAAGCTAGAAGATGGCAATTTAGTTAAATGTGGTTTAAAAAGGTCTGTGTTGAAGAACCCAAAGTTTCACAATAGTTATGGGCCTTCTTGAGGTCTAGAGATAGAGCAGGTAATTAGAAATCCACAGAGTGTTTGCCTGAGGCGAAGAATACCACAAAAACATAGAGCTCTTGGTGTTTTTTAGTTTGTCGTGTTGCAAAAGCCTCTGTTTGTTCCGTATCTGTTACAGAGACAGTGTGTCTGCTTGATGGTAACGAAGAACAAAACCCTCTGCAGTACTCATTATCTTGCGTGCTCCCACGCATGGCTGAGTTTGGCTTGAAATCTGTAATTTGTGATGTCCCCTCTGAAGAGCGTAGTATGCAACAGGGGAGGGAGTGCTCTTCGAGGCGCGTTGTTTTGACCCTGTTGCTCTAACAGAGCGTGTTTTCCTCCCCCACCCCTTTTCCCAACACACGACATAAAGTAGCTGGGGTGTTCCTGAGGGTCTCTGGGTGCCCATAGGATGTTCAGGGGGTCTTGGGGTGCTCCTGGGTGTCTCTGGGTGCCCACAGGGTGCTCCTGGTGTTCTTGCTGGTTCTAGGCCCTGGTGGTGCTGCTGGGGCGCTCCTCGTGGTCTTGCTGTGCTTCTGGGGGTTCTTCTTTTGCTCCGGGGGTCTCTCAGTGCCCATGGGTTGTTCCTTGGGCTCTTGGGGTCTTCTAGGTGTCTCCGAGTCCCCTTGGAGTGCTCCTGGGGTGTTCCTGAGGGTCTCTGGGTGCCTCTAGGATGTTCTGGGGGTCTTGGGGTGCTCCTGGGTGTCTCTGGGTGCCCACAGGGTGCTCCTTGTGTTCTTGCGTTGCTCTTCGGGTGCTCTTGTTGTGCTCCTGGGGGTCTCTGGGTGCCCACGGGGTGTCCCCGGGGATCTCGGGGTGCTGCTGGATGTTCTTGTTGTGCTCCTTGGGGGTCTCTGGGTGCCCTTGGGGTGTTCCCGGGGGTCTTGCGGCGCTCCTGGGTTTCTCTAGGTGCTCACAGGATACTCGTGGGCATCTTGGGGTGCTGCTGGATGTTCTTGTTGTGCTCCTGGGAGCCTTGGGGTGTTCTAGGTGCCTCTGGGTAGCCTTGGGGTTCCCCTGGGGTGCTCCTGGAGGATTGTGGGCAGTCCTTGTGTCTCCTGAGTGCCTGTGGGGTGCTCCTGGGGATCTCTGGGGGCCCGTGGGGTGCTCCTGGGAGTCTCTAGGTCCCCATGGGGTGTTCCTGGGGGGTCTTGGGGTGCTCCTGGGTGTCTCTGAATCCTTGGTGATTTACAGCAAATAATTTGCTCTGCATCCAGAGATATTTCTGAGAAGGGATTCTTCCAGGATCTAATTCTGCTTTGTCGTTCAGTCCTACCCAGAAGAGAGTTGTGTCAGAAGTGAGGTAGCATGCGTGGTGTTCCTAGAAATGAAGTCTGACCCCATAGCATTTTGGCTTTTTAAGAGGAAACCAAAGCACATCATTTTGAATCATGATATTTTCGTTGCGTTGAATGATCTACTGTTCCTGCGTCGCTTGTGATGACATCTGTCTTTATCTACGCCCTAGAAAAAGTAAGTTGAAGTCCCTGCCTGGTCCCATTGCTGATGCAATAGCTGCAACTGTAGGAAAAATTTCTTTACTGAAAGAGTGGTCAGGCCTTGGAACAGGCTGCCCAGGGAAGTGGTTGGGTCACCAACCCTGGAAGTATTTAAAAGACGTGTAGAGGAGGTGCTTAGGGACGTGGTTTAGTGGGCGTGGTGGTGTTGGGTTGACGGTTGGACTCGATGGTCTTAGAGGTCTTTTCCAACCTTAAGGAGTCTAGGATTGATTCCAAAAGAGCAGGTATGGTGGTTTGCTGTGAGGGTGGCTTTCTCTGTTTGGTGCTTGGCATGCTGTAAAGTGAAGGCAGGTGAGAAAACTGCCTGCTGCTCCTCTGGCTGCCTTGATGGCTCTGGTGGTTGGCCCCGCCCGTTCCTAGGGGATTGTGGGAAGGGCGGTGGGCGGGGCCTGGGGGAGATGAGCTACAGCCTCTCCTCAGGGAGCTCATGCTGCTGCTGGGCTTCTCTGGAGGCGGTGGTCTGCTGTTGCTTCAGTTGATTGCAGCTTTTGAGCTGTCTAAGCTATTTGGGTAGTCTTGTTTTGAGATTTAGGGAAGCAGAGGGGTCTGTTTAAGCTAAGGGCTTCAGGACCAGGCAAGGTTCAGCTGCATCTAGAGCAGAAAGGAGACTCGTATGCAGCTTTTCTTTTTTTTTTTTTTTTTTTCCCAGGTGGGTCAATGTGTATTGGGTGTTCAGAGGTGGCAAGATGTATGGTTTTGGTTCATAATCTGGTTTTGGTTTTTATTTTATTCCAGGTGCATTGTATTGTTTTGGCATTCCTGACTTTATTGAAGATGGAACCTTGTTTTTTTCCACCAGTTTTGCTGTCTATTGCAGAAGCTGTTGACATCATCTCTGGCTAGGAGCGACTGTGAGACTATTTAGCAGGGGTTGAGGTGAGCATCTTGTATGCATCTGTCTATGGAGTTGTAGCGTTGTTCAAGAAAGCAGCAGGGACATAAGGCATGGTGTCTTTCAGCGTATGGAACGGCTCGTGGCCTTCGCCCACAGAGTATCATGTTGTCCCTAGAAGCGATGCGGCTGGCGGCCGGCCCCTCGTGGATGAGAAGCGTCAGGACTTGACTTCTTTTGTGGGGCTGTAGCAGAGGTCAGAGTCTGTGGGAAGGTGGGAGGTGCTCGCAGAAGCCTGGGCATAGCTGGGCAGAGCAGCTCCCGAGGAGCGGCCGACACAGGGGCTTGAGGGGTGCAACTCCAGGGCAGGAGCTGTCAGGAAGGAGCGGGGTTCCTTCGCTGGCAGTTCAGGAGAAGAGAAGGGGTTTCTAACCTTTTGGGACCAGGGGATGGTTGGGAAAGGGAGGTGTGTTCCCGAGCCTTACTGAGATGGGTTTTGCAGTTGGATTTGGGTGTCGCTGAGGTCTGTTCTGTTGGAGTGTCTGTGCAGCCGACGGGAGATACAGCAAAGTCGTGGGAGATGCAGAGTAAACCGTCCGGGCCTCCACATCACAAGGTAGAGGGCTGAACGTCAGGCAAGTCTCATCTCGGAAAGCATTAGGTATGTTAAGGTTCATCAAAAAATAGCCTCCAGGACTGGGAGGTCTCTACGGGCTGCGTTTGGGGTGCTCCTGGGGCTGCTCGCGGGGGTCTCTGGGTGCCCAGAGGATGCTCCTGAGGGTCTTGGGGTGCTTCTGGGCGTTCTTGCGGTGCTCCTGGGGGTCTCTGTGTGCTCCCAGTATGCTCCTGGGGGTCTTGGGGTGCTCCTGGGGCCCTCTGGGTGCCCGCAGGCTGCTCTTGGGAGTCTTGGGGTGGTCTTGGCGGTCTAGGGGTGCTGCGGGGCATCTGTAGGTGCCCCTGGGTCGTTGCTGGGTGCCTTGGGATGCTCCTGGGGTTCTAGGTGCCGGTTCTAGGTGCCGGTTCTAGGTGCCGGTTCTAGGTGCCGGTTCTAGGTGCCGGTTCTAGGCCCTGGTGGTGCTGCTGGGGCGCTCCTCGTGGTCTTGCTGTGCTTCTGGGGGTTCTTCTTTTGCTCCTGGGGTCTCTGAGTGCCCATGGGTTGTTCCTTGGGCTCTTGGGGTCTTCTAGGTGTCTCCGAGTCCCCTTGGAGTGCTCCTGGGGTGTTCCTGAGGGTCTCTGGGTGCCTCTAGGATGTTCGGGGGGTCTTGGGGTGCTCCTGGGTGTCTCTGGGTGCCCACAGGGTGCTCCTGGTGTTCTTGCGTTGCTCTTCGGGTGCTCTTGTTGTGCTCCTGGGGGTCTCTGGGTGCCCACGGGGTGTCCCCGGGGATCTTGGGGTGCTGCTGGATGTTCTTGTTGTGCTCCTTGGGGGTCTCTGGGTGCCCTTGGGGTGTTCCCGGGGGTCTCGCGGCGCTCCTGGGTTTCTCTAGGTGCTCACAGGATACTCGTGGGCATCTTGGGGTGCTGCTGGATGTTCTTGTTGTGCTCCTGGGAGCCTTGGGGTGTTCTAGGTGCCTCTGGGTAGCCTTGGGGTTCCCCTGGGGTGCTCCTGGAGGATTGTGGGCAGTCCTTGTGTCTCCTGAGTGCCTGTGGGGTGCTCCTGGGGATCTCTGGGGGCCCGTGGGGTGCTCCTGGGAGTCTCTAGGTCCCCATGGGGTGTTCCTGGGGGTCTTGGGGTGCTCCTGGGTGTTTCTGAATCCTTGGTGATTTACAGGAAATAATTTGCTCTGCATCCAGAGATATTTCTGAGAAGGGATTCTTCCAGGATCTGATTCTGCTTTGTTGTTCAGTCCTACCCAGAACAGAGTTGTGTCAGAAGTGAGGTAGCATGCGTGGTGTTCCTAGAAATGAAGTCTGACCCCATAGCATTTTGGGTTTTTGAGAGGAAACCAAAGCACATCGTTTTGAATCATGATATTTTCGTTGCGTTGAATGATCTACTGTTCCTGCGTCGCTTGTGATGACATCTATCTTTGTCTATCTACGCCCTAGAAAAAGTAAGTTGAAGTCCCTGCCTGGTCCCATTGCTGATGCAATAGCTGCAACTGTAGGAAAAACTTCTTTACTGAAAGAGTGGTCAGGCCTTGGAACAGGCTGCCCAGGGAAGTGGTTGGGTCACCAACCCTGGAAGTATTTAAAAGACGTGTAGAGGAGGTGCTTAGGGACGTGGTTTAGTGGGCGTGGTGGTGTTGGGTTGACGGTTGGACTCGATGGTCTTAGAGGTCTTTTCCAACCTTAAGGAGTCTAGGATTGATTCCAAAAGAGCAGGTATGGTGGTTTGCTGTGAGGGTGGCTTTCTCTGTTTGGTGCTTGGCATGCTGTAAACTGAAGGGAGGTGAGAAAACTGCCTGCTGCTCCTCTGGCTGCCTTGATGGCTCTGGTGGTTGGCCCCGCCCGTTCCCAGGGGATTGTGGGAAGGGCGGTGGGCGGGGCCTGGGGGAGATGAGCTACAGCCTCTCCTCAGGGAGCTCATTCTGCTGCTGGGCTTCTCTGGAGGCGGTGGTCTGCTGTTGCTTTAGTTGATTGCAGCTTTTGAGCTGTCTAAGCTATTTGGGTAGTCTTGTTTTGAGATTTAGGGAAGCAGAGGGGTCTGTTTAAGCTAAGGGCTTCAGGACCAGGCAAGGTTCAGCTGCATCTAGAGCAGAAAGGAGACTCGTATGCAGCTTTTCTTTTTTTTTTTTTCTTTCCCCAGGTGGGTCAATTTGTATTGGGTGTTCAGAGGTGGCAAGATGTATGGTTTTGGTTCATAATCTGGTTTTGGTTTTTATTTTATTCCAGGTGCATTGTATTGTTTTGGAATTCCTGACTTTATTGAAGATGGAACCTTGGTTTTTTCCACCAGTTTTGCTGTCTATTGCAGGAGCTGTTGACATCATCTCTGGCTAGGAGCGACTGTGAGACTATTTAGCAGGGCTTGAGGTGAGCATCTTGTATGCATCTGTCTATGGAGTTGTAGCGTTGTTCAAGAAAGCAGCAGGGACATAAGGCATGGTGTCTTTCAGCGTATGGAACGGCTCGTGGCCTTCGCCCACAGAGTATCATGTTGTCCCTAGAAGCGATGCGGCTGGCGGCCGGCCCCTCGTGGATGATAAGCGTCAGGACTTGACTTCTTTTGTGGGGCTGTAGCAGAGGTCAGAGTCTGTGGGAAGGTGGGAGGTGCTCGCAGAAGCCTGGGCATAGCTGGGCAGAGCAGCTCCCGAGGAGCGGCCGACACAGGGGCTTGAGGGCTGCAAATCCAGGGCAGGAGCTGTCAGGAAGGAGCGGGGTTCCGTCGCTGGCAGTTCAGGAGAAGAGAAGGGGTTTCTAACCTTTTGGGACCAGGGGATGGTTGGGAAAGGGAGGTGTGTTCCCGAGCCTTACTGAGATGGGTTTTGCAGTTGGATTTGGGTGTCGCTGAGGTCTGTTCTGTTGGAGTGTCTGTGCAGCTGACGAGAGATACAGCAAAGTCGTGGGAGATGCAGAGTAAACCGTCCGGGCCTCCACATCACAAGGTAGAGGGCTGAACGTCAGGCAAGTCTCATCTCGGAAAGCATTAGGTATGTTAAGGTCCATCAAAAAATAGCCTCCAGGACTGGGAGGTCTCTACGGGCTGCGTTTGGGGTGCTCCTGGGGCTGCTCGCGGGGGTCTCTGGGTGCCCAGAGGATGCTCCTGAGGGTCTTGGGGTGCTTGTGGGCGTTCTTGCGGTGCTCCTGGGGGTCTCTGTGTGCTCCCAGTATGCTCCTGGGGGTCTTGGGGTGCTCCTGGGTCCCTCTGGGTGCCCGCAGGCTGCTCTTGGGAGTCTTGGGGTGGTCTTGGCGGTCTAGGGGTGCTGCGGGGCATCTGTAGTTGCCCATGGGTTGTTGCAGGGTGCCTTGGGATGCTCCTGGGGTTCTAGGTGCGGGTTCTAGGTGCGGGTTCTAGGTGCGGGTTCTAGGTGCGGGTTCTAGGTGCGGGTTCTAGGTGCCGGTTCTAGGTGCCGGTTCTAGGTGCCGGTTCTAGGTGCCGGTTCTAGGTGCCGGTTCTAGGTGCCGGTTCTACGTGCCGGTTCTACGTGCCGGTTCTACGTGCCGGTTCTACGTGCCGGTTCTACGTGCCGGTTCTACGTGCCGGTTCTACGTGCCGGTTCTACGTGCCGGTTCTACGTGCCGGTTCTACGTGCCGGTTCTACGTGCCGGTTCTACGTGCCGGTTCTACGTGCCGGTTCTACGTGCCGGTTCTAGGCCCTGGTGGTGCTGCTGGGGCGCTCCTCGTGGTCTTGCTGTGCTTCTGGGGGTTCTTCTTTTGCTCCTGGGGCCTCTCAGTGCCCATGGGTTGTTCCTTGGGCTCTTGGGGTCTTCTAGGTGTCTCCGAGTCCCCTTGGAGTGCTCCTGGGGTGTTCCTGAGGGTCTCTGGGTGCCTCTAGGATGTTCTGGGGGTCTTGGGGTGCTCCTGGGTGTCTCTGGGTGCCCACAGGGTGCTCCTGGTGTTCTTGCGTTGCTCTTCGGGTGCTCTTGTTGTGCTCCTGGGGGTCTCTGGGTGCCCACGGGGTGTCCCCGGGGATCTCGGGGTGCTGCTGGATGTTCTTGTTGTGCTCCTTGGGGGTCTCTGGGTGCCCTTGGGGTGTTCCCGGGGGTCTTGCGGCGCTCCTGGGTTTCTCTAGGTGCTCACAGGATACTCCTGGGCATCTTGGGGTGCTGCTGGATGTTCTTGTTGTGCTCCTGGGAGCCTTGGGGTGTTCTAGGTGCCTCTGGGTAGCCTTGGGGTGCTCCTGGTGTTCTTGCGTTGCTCTTCGGGTGCTCTTGGGGGGCTCCTGGGTGTCTCTGGGTGCCCACAGGGTGCTCCTGGTGTTCTTGCGTTGCTCTTCGGGTGCTCTTGGGGGGCTCCTGGGTGTCTCTGGGTGCCCACAGGGTGCTCCTGGTGTTCTTGCGTTGCTCTTCGGGTGCTCTTGTTCTGCTCCTGGGGGTCTCTGGGTGCCCACGGGGTGTCCCCGGGGATCTTGGGGTGCTGCTGGATGTTCTTGTTGTGCTCCTTGGGGGTCTCTGGGTGCCCTTGGGGTGTTCCCGGGGGTCTCGCGGCGCTCCTGGGTTTCTCTAGGTGCTCACAGGATACTCGTGGGCATCTTGGGGTGCTGCTGGATGTTCTTGTTGTGCTCCTGGGAGCCTTGGGGTGTTCTAGGTGCCTCTGGGTAGCCTTGGGGTTCCCCTGGGGTGCTCCTGGAGGATTGTGGGCAGTCCTTGTGTCTCCTGAGTGCCTGTGGGGTGCTCCTGGGGATCTCTGGGGGCCCGTGGGGTGCTCCTGGGAGTCTCTAGGTCCCCATGGGGTGTTCCTGGGGGTCTTGGGGTGCTCCTGGGTGTCTCTGAATCGTTGGTGATTTACAGCAAATAATTTGCTCTGCATCCAGAGATATTTCTGAGAAGGGATTCTTCCAGGATCTAATTCTGCTTTGTCGTTCAGTCCTACCCAGAAGAGAGTTGTGTCAGAAGTGAGGTAGCATGCGTGGTGTTCCTAGCAATGAAGTCTGACCCCATAGCATTTTGGGTTTTTGAGAGGAAACCAAAGCACATCATTTTGAATCATGATATTTTCGTTGCGTTGAATGATCTACTGTTCCTGCGTCGCTTGTGATGACATCTGTCTTTGTCTATCTACGCCCTAGAAAAAGTAAGTTGAAGTCCCTGCCTGGTCCCATTGCTGATGCAATAGCTGCAACTGTAGGAAAAACTTCTTTACTGAAAGAGTGGTCAGGCCTTGGAACAGGCTGCCCAGGGAAGTGGTTGGGTCACCAACCCTGGAAGTATTTAAAAGACGTGTAGAGGAGGTGCTTAGGGACGTGGTTTAGTGGGCGTGGTGGTGTTGGGTTGACGGTTGGACTCGATGGTCTTAGAGGTCTTTTCCAACCTTAAGGAGTCTAGGATTGATTCCAAAAGAGCAGGTATGGTGGTTTGCTGTGAGGGTGGCTTTCTCTGTTTGGTGCTTGGCATGCTGTAAAGTGAAGGCAGGTGAGAAAACTGCCTGCTGCTCCTCTGGCTGCCTTGATGGCTCTGGTGGTTGGCCCCGCCCGTTCCCAGGGGATTGTGGGAAGGGCGGTGGGCGGGGCCTGGGGGAGATGAGCTACAGCCTCTCCTCAGGGAGCTCATTCTGCTGCTGGGCTTCTCTGGAGGCGGTGGTCTGCTGTTGCTTCAGTTGATTGCAGCTTTTGAGCTGTCTAAGCTATTTGGGTAGTCTTGTTTTGAGATTTAGGGAAGCAGAGGGGTCTGTTTAAGCTAAGGGCTTCAGGACCAGGCAAGGTTCAGCTGCATCTAGAGCAGAAAGGAGACTCGTATGCAGCTTTTCTTTTTTTTTTTTTTTCCCAGGTGGGTCAATTTGTATTGGGTGTTCAGAGGTGGCAAGATGTATGGTTTTGGTTCATAATCTGGTTTTGGTTTTTATTTTATTCCAGGTGCATTGTATTGTTTTGGAATTCCTGACTTTATTGAAGATGGAACCTTGTTTTTTTCCACCAGTTTTGCTGTCTATTGCAGAAGCTGTTGACATCATCTCTGGCTAGGAGCGACTGTGAGACTATTTAGCAGGGGTTGAGGTGAGCATCTTGTATGCATCTGTCTATGGAGTTGTAGCGTTGTTCAAGAAAGCAGCAGGGACATAAGGCATGGTGTCTTTCAGCGTATGGAACGGCTCGTGGCCTTCGCCCACAGAGTATCATGTTGTCCCTAGAAGCGATGCGGCTGGCGGCCGGCCCCTCGTGGATGATAAGCGTCAGGACTTGACTTCTTTTGTGGGGCTGTAGCAGAGGTCAGAGTCTGTGGGAAGGTGGGAGGTGCTCGCAGAAGCCTGGGCATAGCTGGGCAGAGCAGCTCCCGAGGAGCGGCCGACACAGGGGCTTGAGGGCTGCAAATCCAGGGCAGGAGCTGTCAGGAAGGAGCGGGGTTCCTTCGCTGGCAGTTCAGGAGAAGAGAAGGGGTTTCTAACCTTTTGGGACCAGGGGATGGTTGGGAAAGGGAGGTGTGTTCCCGAGCCTTACTGAGATGGGTTTTGCAGTTGGATTTGGGTGTCGCTGAGGTCTGTGCTGTTGGAGTGTCTGTGCAGCTGACGAGAGATACAGCAAAGTCGTGGGAGATGCAGAGTAAACCGTCCGGGCCTCCACATCACAAGGTAGAGGGCTGAACGTCAGGCAAGTCTCATGTCGGAAAGCATTAGGTATGTTAAGGTTCATCAAAAAATAGCCTCCAGGACTGGGAGGTCTCTACGGGCTGCGTTTGGGGTGCTCCTGGGGCTGCTCGCGGGGGTCTCTGGGTGCCCAGAGGATGCTCCTGAGGGTCTTGGGGTGCTTGTGGGCGTTCTTGCGGTGCTCCTGGGGGTCTCTGTGTGCTCCCAGTATGCTCCTGGGGGTCTTGGGGTGCTCCTGGGTCCCTCTGGGTGCCCGCAGGCTGCTCTTGGGAGTCTTGGGGTGGTCTTGGCGGTCTAGGGGTGCTGCGGGGCATCTGTAGGTGCCCATGGGTTGTTGCTGGGTGCCTTGGGATGCTCCTGGGGTTCTAGGTGCGGGTTCTAGGTGCGGGTTCTAGGTGCGGGTTCTAGGTGCCGGTTCTAGGTGCCGGTTCTAGGTGCCGGTTCTAGGTGCCGGTTCTAGGCCCTGGTGGTGCTGCTGGGGCGCTCTTCGTGGTCTTGCTGTGCTTCTGGGGGTTCTTCTTTTGCCCCTGGGGTCTCTGAGTGCCCATGGGTTGTTCCTTGGGCTCTTGGGGTCTTCTAGGTGTCTCCGAGTCCCCTTGGAGTGCTCCTGGGGTGTTCCTGAGGGTCTCTGGGTGCCTCTAGGATGTTCGGGGGGTCTTGGGGTGCTCCTGGGTGTCTCTGGGTGCCCACAGGGTGCTCCTGGTGTTCTTGCGTTGCTCTTCGGGTGCTCTTGTTGTGCTCCTGGGGGTCTCTGGGTGCCCACGGGGTGTCCCCGGGGATCTTGGGGTGCTGCTGGATGTTCTTGTTGTGCTCCTTGGGGGTCTCTGGGTGCCCTTGGGGTGTTCCCGGGGGTCTCGCGGCGCTCCTGGGTTTCTCTAGGTGCTCACAGGATACTCGTGGGCATCTTGGGGTGCTGCTGGATGTTCTTGTTGTGCTCCTGGGAGCCTTGGGGTGTTCTAGGTGCCTCTGGGTAGCCTTGGGGTTCCCCTGGGGTGCTCCTGGAGGATTGTGGGCAGTCCTTGTGTCTCCTGAGTGCCTGTGGGGTGCTCCTGGGGATCTCTGGGGGCCCGTGGGGTGCTCCTGGGAGTCTCTAGGTCCCCATGGGGTGTTCCTGGGGGTCTTGGGGTGCTCCTGGGTGTCTCTGAATCGTTGGTGATTTACAGCAAATAATTTGCTCTGCATCCAGAGATATTTCTAAGAAGGGATTCTTCCAGGATCTAATTCTGCTTTGTTGTTCAGTCCTACCCAGAACAGAGTTGTGTCAGAAGTGAGGTAGCATGCGTGGTGTTCCTAGAAATGAAGTCTGACCCCATAGCATTTTGGGTTTTTGAGAGGAAACCAAAGCACATCGTTTTGAATCATGCTATTTTCGTTGCGTTGAATGATCTACTGTTCCTGCGTCGCTTGTGATGACATCTGTCTTTGTCTATCTACGCCCTAGAAAAAGTAAGTTGAAGTCCCTGCCTGGTCCCATTGCTGATGCAATAGCTGCAACTGTAGGAAAAATTTCTTTACTGAAAGAGTGGTCAGGCCTTGGAACAGGCTGCCCAGGGAAGTGGTTGGGTCACCAACCCTGGAAGTATTGAAAAGACGTGTAGAGGAGGTGCTTAGGGACGTGGTTTAGTGGGCGTGGTGGTGTTGGGTTGACGGTTGGACTCGATGGTCTTAGAGGTCTTTTCCAACCTTAAGGAGTCTAGGATTGATTCCAAAAGAGCAGGTATGGTGGTTTGCTGTGAGGGTGGCTTTCTCTGTTTGGTGCTTGGCATGCTGTAAACTGAAGGCAGGTGAGAAAACTGCCTGCTGCTCCTCTGGCTGCCTTGATGGCTCTGGTGGTTGGCCCCGCCCGTTCCCAGGGCATTGTGGGAAGGGCGGTGGGCGGGGCCTGGGGGAGATGAGCTACAGCCTCTCCTCAGGGAGCTCATTCTGCTGCTGGGCTTCTCTGGAGGCGGTGGTCTGCTGTTGCTTCAGTTGATTGCAGCTTTTGAGCTGTCTAAGCTATTTGGGTAGTCTTGTTTTGAGATTTAGGGAAGCAGAGGGGTCTGTTTAAGCTAAGGGCTTCAGGACCAGGCAAGGTTCAGATGCATCTAGAGCAGAAAGGAGACTCGTATGCAGCTTTTCTTTTTTTTTTTTTTTTTCCCAGGTGGGTCAATTTGTATTGGGTGTTCAGAGGTGGCAAGATGTATGGTTTTGGTTCATAATCTGGTTTTGGTTTTTATTTTATTCCAGGTGCATTGTATTGTTTTGGAATTCCTGACTTTATTGAAGATGGAACCTTGTTTTTTTCCACCAGTTTTGCTGTCTATTGCAGAAGCTGTTGACATCATCTCTGGCTAGGAGCGACTGTGAGACTATTTAGCAGGGGTTGAGGTGAGCATCTTGTATGCCTCTGTCTATGGAGTTGTAGCGTTGTTCAAGAAAGCAGCAGGGACATAAGGCATGGTGTCTTTCAGCGTATGGAACGGCTCGTGGCCTTCGCCCACAGAGTATCATGTTGTCCCTAGAAGCGATGCGGCTGGCGGCCGGCCCCTCGTGGATGATAAGCGTCAGGACTTGACTTCTTTTGTGGGGCTGTAGCAGAGGTCAGAGTCTGTGGGAAGGTGGGAGGTGCTCGCAGAAGCCTGGGCATAGCTGGGCAGAGCAGCTCCCGAGGAGCGGCCGACACAGGGGCTTGAGGGCTGCAAATCCAGGGCAGGAGCTGTCAGGAAGGAGCGGGGTTCCTTCGCTGGCAGTTCAGGAGAAGAGAAGGGGTTTCTAACCTTTTGGGACCAGGGGATGGTTGGGAAAGGGAGGTGTGTTCCCGAGCCTTACTGAGATGGGTTTTGCAGTTGGATTTGGGTGTCGCTGAGGTCTGTTCTGTTGGAGTGTCTGTGCAGCTGACGAGAGATACAGCAAAGTCGTGGGAGATGCAGAGTAAACCGTCCGGGCCTCCACATCACAAGGTAGAGGGCTGAACGTCAGGCAAGTCTCATCTCGGAAAGCATTAGGTATGTTAAGGTCCATCAAAAAATAGCCTGCAGGACTGGGAGGTCTCTACGGGCTGCGTTTGGGGTGCTCCTGGGGCTGCTCGCGGGGGTCTCTGGGTGCCCAGAGGATGCTCCTGAGGGTCTTGGGGTGCTTGTGGGCGTTCTTGCGGTGCTCCTGGGGGTCTCTGTGTGCTCCCAGTATGCTCCTGGGGGTCTTGGGGTGCTCCTGGGGCCCTCTGGGTGCCCGCAGGCTGCTCTTGGGAGTCTTGGGGTGGTCTTGGCGGTCTAGGGGTGCTGCGGGGCATCTGGAGGTGCCCATGGGTTGTTTTTGGGTGCCTTGGGATGCTCCTGGGGCTCTAGGTGCCGGCTCTAGGTGCCGGCTCTAGGTGCCGGCTCTAGGTGCCGTTTCTAGGCCCTGGTGGTGCTGCTGGGGCGCTCCTCGTGGCCTTGCTGTGCTTCTGGGGGTTCTTCTTTTGCTCCTGGGGTCTCTGAGTGCCCATGGGTTGTTCCTTGGGCTCTTGGGGTCTTCTAGGTGTCTCCGAGTCCCCTTGGAGTGCTCCTGGGGTGTTCCTGAGGGTCTCTGGGTGCCTCTAGGATGTTCGGGGGGTCTTGGGGTGCTCCTGGGTGTCTCTGGGTGCCCACAGGGTGCTCCTGGTGTTCTTGCGTTGCTCTTCGGGTGCTCTTGTTGTGCTCCTGGGGGTCTCTGGGTGCCCACGGGGTGTCCCCGGGGATCTTGGGGTGCTGCTGGATGTTCTTGTTGTGCTCCTTGGGGGTCTCTGGGTGCTCTTGGGGTGTTCCCGGGGGTCTTGCGGCGCTCCTGGGTTTCTCTAGGTGCTCACAGGATACTCGTGGGCATCTTGGGGTGCTGCTGGATGTTCTTGTTGTGCTCCTGGGAGCCTTGGGGTGTTCTAGGTGCCTCTGGGTAGCCTTGGGGTGCTCCTGGTGTTCTTGCGTTGCTCTTCGGGTGCTCTTGGGGTGCTCCTGGGTGTCTCTGGGTGCCCACAGGGTGCTCCTGGTGTTCTTGCGTTGCTCTTCGGGTGCTCTTGGGGGGCTCCTGGGTGTCTCTGGGTGCCCACAGGGTGCTCCTGGTGTTCTTGCGTTGCTCTTCGGGTGCTCTTGGGGGGCTCCTGGGGGTCTCTGGGTGCCCACGGGGTGTCCCCGGGGATCTTGGGGTGCTGCTGGATGTTCTTGTTGTGCTCCTGGGGGTCTCTGGGTGCCCTTGGGGTGTTCCCGGGCGTCTTGCGGCGCTCCTGGGTTTCTCTAGGTGCTCACAGGATACTCGTGGGCATCTTGGGGTGCTGCTGGATGTTCTTGTTGTGCTCCTGGGAGCCTTGGGGTGTTCTAGGTGCCTCTGGGTAGCCTTGGGGTTCCCCTGGGGTGCTCCTGGAGGATTGTGGGCAGTCCTTGTGTCTCCTGAGTGCCTGTGGGGTGCTCCTGGGGATCTCTGGGGGCCCGTGGGGTGCTCCTGGGAGTCTCTAGGTCCCCATGGGGTGTTCCTGGGGGTCTTGGGGTGCTCCTGGGTGTCTCTGAATCCTTGGTGATTTACAGCAAATAATTTGCTCTGCATCCAGAGATATTTCTGAGAAGGGATTCTTCCAGGATCTAATTCTGCTTTGTTGTTCAGTCCTACCCAGAACAGAGTTGTGTCAGAAGTGAGGTAGCATGCGTGGTGTTCCTAGAAATGAAGTCTGACCCCATAGCATTTTGGGTTTTTGAGAGGAAACCAAAGCACATCATTTTGAATCATGATATTTTCGTTGCGTTGAATGATCTACTGTTCCTGCGTCGCTTGTGATGACATCTGTCTTTGTCTATCTACGCCCTAGAAAAAGTAAGTTGAAGTCCCTGCCTGGTCCCATTGCTGATGCAATAGCTGCAACTGTAGGAAAAACTTCTTTACTGAAAGAGTGGTCAGGCCTTGGAACAGGCTGCCCAGGGAAGTGGTTGGGTCACCAACCCTGGAAGTATTTAAAAGACGTGTAGAGGAGGTGCTTAGGGACGTGGTTTAGTGGGCGTGGTGGTGTTGGGTTGACGGTTGGACTCGATGGTCTTAGAGGTCTTTTCCAACCTTAAGGAGTCTAGGATTGATTCCAAAAGAGCAGGTATGGTGGTTTGCTGTGAGGGTGGCTTTCTCTGTTTGGTGCTTGGCATGCTGTAAACTGAAGGCAGGTGAGAAAACTGCCTGCTGCTCCTCTGGCTGCCTTGATGGCTCTGGTGGTTGGCCCCGCCCGTTCCCAGGGGATTGTGGGAAGGGTGGTGGGCGGGGCCTGGGGGAGATGAGCTACAGCCTCTCCTCAGGGAGCTCATTCTGCTGCTGGGCTTCTCTGGAGGCGGTGGTCTGCTGTTGCTTTAGTTGATTGCAGCTTTTGAGCTGTCTAAGCTATTTGGGTAGTCTTGTTTTGAGATTTAGGGAAGCAGAGGGGTCTGTTTAAGCTAAGGGCTTCAGGACCAGGCAAGGTTCAGCTGCATCTAGAGCAGAAAGGAGACTCGTATGCAGCTTTTCTTTTTTTTTTTTTTTTTTTCCCAGGTGGGTCAATTTGTATTGGGTGTTCAGAGGTGGCAAGATGTATGGTTTTGGTTCATAATCTGGTTTTGGTTTTTATTTTATTCCAGGTGCATTGTATTGTTTTGGAATTCCTGACTTTATTGAAGATGGAACCTTGTTTTTTTCCACCAGTTTTGCTGTCTATTGCAGGAGCTGTTGACATCATCTCTGGCTAGGAGCGACTGTGAGACTATTTAGCAGGGGTTGAGGTGAGCATCTTGTATGCCTCTGTCTATGGAGTTGTAGCGTTGTTCAAGAAAGCAGCAGGGACATAAGGCATGGTGTCTTTCAGCGTATGGAACGGCTCGTGGCCTTCGCCCACAGAGTATCATGTTGTCCCTAGAAGCGATGCGGCTGGCGGCCGGCCCCTCGTGGATGATAAGCATCAGGACTTGACTTCTTTTGTGGGGCTGTAGCAGAGGTCAGAGTCTGTGGGAAGGTGGGAGGTGCTCGCAGAAGCCTGGGCATAGCTGGGCAGAGCAGCTCCCGAGGAGCGGCCGACACAGGGGCTTGAGGGCTGCAAATCCAGGGCAGGAGCTGTCAGGAAGGAGCGGGGTTCCTTCGCTGGCAGTTCAGGAGAAGAGAAGGGGTTTCTAAACTTTTGGGACCAGGGGATGGTTGGGAAAGGGAGGTGTGTTCCCGAGCCTTACTGAGGTGGGTTTTGCAGTTGGATTTGGGTGTCGCTGAGGTCTGTTCTGTTGGAGTGTCTGTGCAGCTGACGAGAGATACAGCAAAGTCGTGGGAGATGCAGAGTAAACCGTCCGGGCCTCCACATCACAAGGTAGAGGGCTGAACGTCAGGCAAGTCTCATGTCGGAAAGCATTAGGTATGTTAAGGTCCATCAAAAAATAGCCTGCAGGACTGGGAGGTCTCTACGGGCTGCGTTTGGGGTGCTCCTGGGGCTGCTCGCGGGGGTCTCTGGGTGCCCAGAGGATGCTCCTGAGGGTCTTGGGGTGCTTGTGGGCGTTCTTGCGGTGCTCCTGGGGGTCTCTGTGTGCTCCCAGTATGCTCCTGGGGGTCTTGGGGTGCTCCTGGGGCCCTCTGGGTGCCCGCAGGATGCTCTTGGGAGTCTTGGGGTGGTCTTGGCGGTCTAGGGGTGCTGCGGGGCATCTGGAGGTGCCCATGGGTTGTTTTTGGGTGCCTTGGGATGCTCCTGGGGTTCTAGGTGCCGGTTCTAGGTGCCGGTTCTAGGTGCCAGTTCTAGGTGCCGGTTCTAGGTGCCGGTTCTAGGCCCTGGTGGTGCTGCTGGGGCGCTCCTCGTGGTCTTGCTGTGCTTCTGGGGGTTCTTCTTTTGCTCCGGGGGTCTCTCAGTGCCCATGGGTTGTTCCTTGGGCTCTTGGGGTCTTCTAGGTGTCTCCGAGTCCCCTTGGAGTGCTCCTGGGGTGTTCCTGAGGGTCTCTGGGTGCCTCTAGGATGTTCGGGGGGTCTTGGGGTGCTCCTGGGTGTCTCTGGGTGCCCACAGGGTGCTCCTGGTGTTCTTGCGTTGCTCTTCGGGTGCTCTTGTTGTGCTCCTGGGGGTCTCTGGGTGCCCACGGGGTGTCCCCGGGGATCTTGGGGTGCTGCTGGATGTTCTTGTTGTGCTCCTTGGGGGTCTCTGGGTGCTCTTGGGGTGTTCCCGGGGGTCTTGCGGCGCTCCTGGGTTTCTCTAGGTGCTCACAGGATACTCGTGGGCATCTTGGGGTGCTGCTGGATGTTCTTGTTGTGCTCCTGGGAGCCTTGGGGTGTTCTAGGTGCCTCTGGGTAGCCTTGGGGTGCTCCTGGTGTTCTTGCGTTGCTCTTCGGGTGCTCTTGGGGTGCTCCTGGGTGTCTCTGGGTGCCCACAGGGTGCTCCTGGTGTTCTTGCGTTGCTCTTCGGGTGCTCTTGGGGGGCTCCTGGGTGTCTCTGGGTGCCCACAGGGTGCTCCTGGTGTTCTTGCGTTGCTCTTCGGGTGCTCTTGGGGGGCTCCTGGGGGTCTCTGGGTGCCCACGGGGTGTCCCCGGGGATCTTGGGGTGCTGCTGGATGTTCTTGTTGTGCTCCTGGGGGTCTCTGGGTGCCCTTGGGGTGTTCCCGGGCGTCTTGCGGCGCTCCTGGGTTTCTCTAGGTGCTCACAGGATACTCGTGGGCATCTTGGGGTGCTGCTGGATGTTCTTGTTGTGCTCCTGGGAGCCTTGGGGTGTTCTAGGTGCCTCTGGGTAGCCTTGGGGTTCCCCTGGGGTGCTCCTGGAGGATTGTGGGCAGTCCTTGTGTCTCCTGAGTGCCTGTGGGGTGCTCCTGGGGATCTCTGGGGGCCCGTGGGGTGCTCCTGGGAGTCTCTAGGTCCCCATGGGGTGTTCCTGGGGGTCTTGGGGTGCTCCTGGGTGTCTCTGAATCGTTGGTGATTTACAGCAAATAATTTGCTCTGCATCCAGAGATATTTCTGAGAAGGGATTCTTCCAGGATCTAATTCTGCTTTGTCGTTCAGTCCTACCCAGAAGAGAGTTGTGTCAGAAGTGAGGTAGCATGCGTGGTGTTCCTAGCAATGAAGTCTGACCCCATAGCATTTTGGGTTTTTGAGAGGAAACCAAAGCACATCATTTTGAATCATGATATTTTCGTTGCGTTGAATGATCTACTGTTCCTGCGTCGCTTGTGATGACATCTGTCTTTGTCTATCTACGCCCTAGAAAAAGTAAGTTGAAGTCCCTGCCTGGTCCCATTGCTGATGCAATAGCTGCAACTGTAGGAAAAACTTCTTTACTGAAAGAGTGGTCAGGCCTTGGAACAGGCTGCCCAGGGAAGTGGTTGGGTCACCAACCCTGGAAGTATTTAAAAGACGTGTAGAGGAGGTGCTTAGGGACGTGGTTTAGTGGGCGTGGTGGTGTTGGGTTGACGGTTGGACTCGATGGTCTTAGAGGTCTTTTCCAACCTTAAGGAGTCTAGGATTGATTCCAAAAGAGCAGGTATGGTGGTTTGCTGTGAGGGTGGCTTTCTCTGTTTGGTGCTTGGCATGCTGTAAACTGAAGGCAGGTGAGAAAACTGCCTGCTGCTCCTCTGGCTGCCTTGATGGCTCTGGTGGTTGGCCCCGCCCGTTCCCAGGGGATTGTGGGAAGGGCGGTGGGCGGGGCCTGGGGGAGATGAGCTACAGCCTCTCCTCAGGGAGCTCATTCTGCTGCTGGGCTTCTCTGGAGGCGGTGGTCTGCTGTTGCTTTAGTTGATTGCAGCTTTTGAGCTGTCTAAGCTATTTGGGTAGTCTTGTTTTGAGATTTAGGGAAGCAGAGGGCTCTGTTTAAGCTAAGGGCTTCAGGACCAGGCAAGGTTCAGATGCATCTAGAGCAGAAAGGAGACTCGTATGCAGCTTTTCTTTTTTTTTTTTTTTTTCCCAGGTGGGTCAATTTGTATTGGGTGTTCAGAGGTGGCAAGATGTATGGTTTTGGTTCATAATCTGGTTTTGGTTTTTATTTTATTCCAGGTGCATTGTATTGTTTTGGAATTCCTGACTTTATTGAAGATGGAACCTTGTTTTTTTCCACCAGTTTTGCTGTCTATTGCAGGAGCTGTTGACATCATCTCTGGCTAGGAGCGACTGTGAGACTATTTAGCAGGGGTTGAGGTGAGCATCTTGTATGCCTCTGTCTATGGAGTTGTAGCGTTGTTCAAGAAAGCAGCAGGGACATAAGGCATGGTGTCTTTCAGCGTATGGAACGGCTCGTGGCCTTCGCCCACAGAGTATCATGTTGTCCCTAGAAGCGATGCGGCTGGCGGCCGGCCCCTCGTGGATGATAAGCGTCAGGACTTGACTTCTTTTGTGGGGCTGTAGCAGAGGTCAGAGTCTGTGGGAAGGTGGGAGGTGCTCGCAGAAGCCTGGGCATAGCTGGGCAGAGCAGCTCCCGAGGAGCGGCCGACACAGGGGCTTGAGGGCTGCAAATCCAGGGCAGGAGCTGTCAGGAAGGAGCGGGGTTCCTTCGCTGGCAGTTCAGGAGAAGAGAAGGGGTTTCTAACCTTTTGGGACCAGGGGATGGTTGGGAAAGGGAGGTGTGTTCCCGAGCCTTACTGAGATGGGTTTTGCAGTTGGATTTGGGTGTCGCTGAGGTCTGTTCTGTTGGAGTGTCTGTGCAGCTGACGAGAGATACAGCAAAGTCGTGGGAGATGCAGAGTAAACCGTCCGGGCCTCCACATCACAAGGTAGAGGGCTGAACGTCAGGCAAGTCTCATGTCGGAAAGCATTAGGTATGTTAAGGTCCATCAAAAAATAGCCTGCAGGACTGGGAAGTCTCTACGGGCTGCGTTTGGGGTGCTCCTGGGGCTGCTCCCGGGGGTCTCTGGGTGCCCAGAGGATGCTCCTGAGGGTCTTGGGGTGCTTGTGGGCGTTCTTGCGGTGCTCCTGGGGGTCTCTGTGTGCTCCCAGTATGCTCCTGGGGGTCTTGGGGTGCTCCTGGGTCCCTCTGGGTGCCCGCAGGCTGCTCTTGGGAGTCTTGGGGTGGTCTTGGCGGTCTAGGGGTGCTGCGGGGCATCTGGAGGTGCCCATGGGTTGTTTTTGGGTGCCTTGGGATGCTCCTGGGGTTCTAGGTGCCGGTTCTAGGTGCCGGTTCTAGGTGCCGGTTCTAGGTGCCGGTTCTAGGCCCTGGTGGTGCTGCTGGGGCGCTCCTCGTGGTCTTGCTGTGCTTCTGGGGGTTCTTCTTTTGCTCCTGGGGTCTCTCAGTGCCCATGGGTTGTTCCTTGGGCTCTTGGGGTCTTCTAGGTGTCTCCGAGTCCCCTTGGAGTGCTCCTGGGGTGTTCCTGAGGGTCTCTGGGTGCCTCTAGGATGTTCGGGGGGTCTTGGGGTGCTCCTGGGTGTCTCTGGGTGCCCACAGGGTGCTCCTGGTGTTCTTGCGTTGCTCTTCGGGTGCTCTTGTTGTGCTCCTGGGGGTCTCTGGGTGCCCACGGGGTGTCCCCGGGGATCTTGGGGTGCTGCTGGATGTTCTTGTTGTGCTCCTGGGGGTCTCTGGGTGCTCTTGGGGTGTTCCCGGGGGTCTTGCGGCGCTCCTGGGTTTCTCTAGGTGCTCACAGGATACTCGTGGGCATCTTGGGGTGCTGCTGGATGTTCTTGTTGTGCTCCTGGGAGCCTTGGGGTGTTCTAGGTGCCTCTGGGTAGCCTTGGGGTGCTCCTGGTGTTCTTGCGTTGCTCTTCGGGTGCTCTTGGGGTGCTCCTGGGTGTCTCTGGGTGCCCACAGGGTGCTCCTGGTGTTCTTGCGTTGCTCTTCGGGTGCTCTTGGGGGGCTCCTGGGTGTCTCTGGGTGCCCACAGGGTGCTCCTGGTGTTCTTGCGTTGCTCTTCGGGTGCTCTTGGGGGGCTCCTGGGGGTCTCTGGGTGCCCACGGGGTGACCCCGGGGATCTTGGGGTGCTGCTGGATGTTCTTGTTGTGCTCCTGGGGGGTCTCTGGGTGCCCTTGGGGTGTTGCCGGGGGTCTCGCGGCGCTCCTGGGTTTCTCTAGGTGCTCACAGGATACTCGTGGGCATCTTGGGGTGCTGCTGGATGTTCTTGTTGTGCTCCTGGGAGCCTTGGGGTGTTCTAGGTGCCTCTGGGTAGCCTTGGGGTTCCCCTGGGGTGCTCCTGGAGGATTGTGGGCAGTCCTTGTGTCTCCTGAGTGCCTGTGGGGTGCTCCTGGGGATCTCTGGGGGCCCGTGGGGTGCTCCTGGGAGTCTCTAGGTCCCCATGGGGTGTTCCTGGGGGTCTTGGGGTGCTCCTGGGTGTCTCTGAATCGTTGGTGATTTACAGCAAATAATTTGCTCTGCATCCAGAGATATTTCTGAGAAGGGATTCTTCCAGGATCTAATTCTGCTTTGTCGTTCAGTCCTACCCAGAAGAGAGTTGTGTCAGAAGTGAGGTAGCATGCGTGGTGTTCCTAGAAATGAAGTCTGACCCCATAGCATTTTGGGTTTTTGAGAGGAAACCAAAGCACATCATTTTGAATCATGATATTTTCGTTGCGTTGAATGATCTACTGTTCCTGCGTCGCTTGTGATGACATCTGTCTTTGTATATCTACGCCCTAGAAAAAGTAAGTTGAAGTCCCTGCCTGGTCCCATTGCTGATGCAATAGCTGCAACTGTAGGAAAAATTTCTTTACTGAAAGAGTGGTCAGGCCTTGGAACAGGCTGCCCAGGGAAGTGGTTGGGTCACCAACCCTGGAAGTATTTAAAAGACGTGTAGAGGAGGTGCTTAGGGACGTGGTTTAGTGGGCGTGGTGGTGTTGGGTTGACGGTTGGACTCGATGGTCTTAGAGGTCTTTTCCAACCTTAAGGAGTCTAGGATTGATTCCAAAAGAGCAGGTATGGTGGTTTGCTGTGAGGGTGGCTTTCTCTGTTTGGTGCTTGGCATGCTGTAAAGTGAAGGCAGGTGAGAAAACTGCCTGCTGCTCCTCTGACTGCCTTGATGGCTCTGGTGGTTGGCCCCGCCCGTTCCCAGGGGATTGTGGGAAGGGCGGTGGGCGGGGCCTGGGGGAGATGAGCTACAGCCTCTCCTCAGGGAGCTCATTCTGCTGCTGGGCTTCTCTGGAGGCGGTGGTCTGCTGTTGCTTCAGTTGATTGCAGCTTTTGAGCTGTCTAAGCTATTTGGGTAGTCTTGTTTTGAGATTTAGGGAAGCAGAGGGGTCTGTTTAAGCTAAGGGCTTCAGGACCAGGCAAGGTTCAGCTGCATCTAGAGCAGAAAGGAGACTCGTATGCAGCTTTTCTCTTTATTTTTTTTTTTTTTTCCAGGTGGGTCAATTTGTATTGGGTGTTCAGAGGTGGCAAGATGTATGGTTTTGGTTCATAATCTGGTTTTGGTTTTTATTTTATTCCAGGTGCATTGTATTGTTTTGGAATTCCTGACTTTATTGAAGATGGAACCTTGTTTTTTTCCACCAGTTTTGCTGTCTATTGCAGAAGCTGTTGACATCATCTCTGGCTAGGAGCGACTGTGAGACTATTTAGCAGGGGTTGAGGTGAGCATCTTGTATGCCTCTGTCTATGGAGTTGTAGCGTTGTTCAAGAAAGCAGCAGGGACATAAGGCATGGTGTCTTTCAGCGTATGGAACGGCTCGTGGCCTTCGCCCACAGAGTATCATGTTGTCCCTAGAAGCGATGCGGCTGGCGGCCGGCCCCTCGTGGATGAGAAGCGTCAGGACTTGACTTCTTTTGTGGGGCTGTAGCAGAGGTCAGAGTCTGTGGGAAGGTGGGAGGTGCTCGCAGAAGCCTGGGCATAGCTGGGCAGAGCAGCTCCCGAGGAGCGGCCGACACAGGGGCTTGAGGGGTGCAAATCCAGGGCAGGAGCTGTCAGGAAGGAGCGGGGTTCCTTCGCTGGCAGTTCAGGAGAAGAGAAGGGGTTTCTAACCTTTTGGGACCAGGGGATGGTTGGGAAAGGGAGGTGTGTTCCCGAGCCTTACTGAGATGGGTTTTGCAGTTGGATTTGGGTGTCGCTGAGGTCTGTTCTGTTGGAGTGTCTGTGCAGCTGACGAGAGATACAGCAAAGTCGTGGGAGATGCAGAGTAAACCGTCCGGGCCTCCACATCACAAGGTAGAGGGCTGAACGTCAGGCAAGTCTCATGTCGGAAAGCATTAGGTATGTTAAGGTTCATCAAAAAATAGCCTCCAGGACTGGGAGGTCTCTACGGGCTGCGTTTGGGGTGCTCCTGGGGCTGCTCGCGGGGGTCTCTGGGTGCCCAGAGGATGCTCCTGAGGGTCTTGGGGTGCTTGTGGGCGTTCTTGCGGTGCTCCTGGGGGTCTCTGTGTGCTCCCAGTATGCTCCTGGGGGTCTTGGGGTGCTCCTGGGTCCCTCTGGGTGCCCGCAGGCTGCTCTTGGGAGTCTTGGGGTGGTCTTGGCGGTCTAGGGGTGCTGCGGGGCATCTGTAGGTGCCCATGGGTTGTTGCTGGGTGCCTTGGGATGCTCCTGGGCTTCTAGGTGCCGGTTCTAGGTGCCGGTTCTAGGTGCCGGTTCTAGGTGCCGGTTCTAGGTGCCGGTTCTAGGTGCCGGTTCTAGGTGCCGGTTCTAGGTGCCGGTTCTAGGTGCCGGCTCTAGGTGCCGGCTCTAGGTGCCGGTTCTAGGTGCCGGTTCTAGGCCCTGGTGGTGCTGCTGGGGCGCTCTTCGTGGTCTTGCTGTGCTTCTGGGGGTTCTTCTTTTGCTCCTGGGGTCTCTGAGTGCCCATGGGTTGTTCCTTGGGCTCTTGGGGTCTTCTAGGTGTCTCCGAGTCCCCTTGGAGTGCTCCTGGGGTGTTCCTGAGGGTCTCTGGGTGCCTCTAGGATGTTCGGGGGGTCTTGGGGTGCTCCTGGGTGTCTCTGGGTGCCCACAGGGTGCTCCTGGTGTTCTTGCGTTGCTCTTCGGGTGCTCTTGTTGTGCTCCTGGGGGTCTCTGGGTGCCCACGGGGTGTCCCCGGGGATCTTGGGGTGCTGCTGGATGTTCTTGTTGTGCTCCTTGGGGGTCTCTGGGTGCCCTTGGGGTGTTCCCGGGG
>NW_027441573.1:7500-10000 GCF_964195595.1 Calonectris borealis
CCCCGGCACAGCGCGCGCGCGCGCGGCAGCACGGCACGGTACCGCCGCGGTACCCACCCGCAGACAGCCGCCCGCGCGGGAGGCCGGGGGCGAGGCCCGCGCCTCCCCCCCCCACTCTCTCTCCCCGCCGCCGCGCCGGGCCCGACCGGCCCGACGCACCCTGGCGCGGCCCCGACGGGACGAGGCTCCGCCCAGCGGGCGCTCCGGGAGCGGGGAGCTTCGGAGCGCTCCCCGAGTCTCGATTTAGGGGGACGAAGGCCCTTGGGCCGACGGCGCCGGGCGGCGGCGAACCGCTTCCCCGGCCCGAGGCCGCGCGCGGGCCTGCGAGGCACCCCAGCCGCGCCGCTGCGGCCGCCGCCTCCCCACCCCGGGGAGGGGGGGGGAGGGGGGGCGGCCCAGCCGGCGATTGATCGTCAAGCGACGCTCAGACAGGCGTAGCCCCGGGAGGAACCCGGGGCCGCAAGTGCGTTCGAAGTGTCGATGATCAATGTGTCCTGCAATTCACATTAATTCTCGCAGCTAGCTGCGTTCTTCATCGACGCACGAGCCGAGTGATCCACCGCTAAGAGTTGTCTGCCTTTCGGCACCGCCCCGCGCGCGCGGGGGGGCCGGGACCGCTCGCCAGCAGCGGCCCCTCTCGGAGGACGGCCCACCGCCCGCCCGCCCGCCGGCCCGCCCCCCCCGCCCGCGCGGAGGGGGCCGCGGCGCGGCGCCACGGGCCGCGGCGGAGAGGCCTCGCCTCGCCTGACCGTACGAGCACACCCAGCGGAAGGGAAAAAGGGAACGGGAAAAAACCCCGAACGGCAAGGGCGGGGAGCCCGCGCTCCCGACTCGACCCACAGCGGGCAGACGCCCCTTGCGCGTTTCGGAGGCGGCCCAGGCGCCCGGGCTCGGCCCGGCCTCCGCACGGAGGCGGCGACGCGCCCGGCCGCGCCGCCCGCCCGCCTCGCTCGGGACAACGGATGCTGCTGCCGGGCGGCAGCAGCGGGGCGCCCCGCCGGACCCCCGCGCGCGCGCGCCTCCGCCCACAACCTGCGCCGCGCTACGACAGCCGGCTCCCCTTCCCGCGGCTCGCCCCGCCGGCGCCTCCGCGGCTCCGCCGCCGGCCGCGCCGGAGGCGGCGACCGCCGGAGCCCGAGCCGGCGACGCGGCACGCCGCCCGCGGCCCGCCGGACGGCGCCCGCCGCCGCGCCGGCGCGGCCGCCCGCCCGGAACCGCCGCCGCCGCCGCCCCCCGCCTCGGCCCCCTTCCGCGGGCACGCGCCAGGCGACGAGGCGGACGGCGCTAAGGCGGGGGCGGCGCCCGCTCTCCCCGTTTCCACGCGGAGACCGGGAGTGGGACGCCCCCGCCCGCGCGCCCGCCCGCCCGGCGCGGCCGGGAAGGGCGGCGGGGAAGCGACGGGCGGGGCCCGGGCCGGGACAGCCGCGGCCGGCGGCGGGCGCCCTCCGGCCGGCCGACACGCCGAGCGGCGCCGCCGCCGCTCGGCCGGGGTGCCGCCCTCGCCGGCGGCCGGCGGCGCGGGACCGCCGAGCGCTCGCCGGGGGGCGAGGGGGAGGGAGCGGAGCGCAGCGCGCCGCAGCGCTGCGACGGGGCGGGGCGCGGCGGCCCGGCGGCCGCCGGGCGAGCCCCCGCCGCGGGGGCTCGCCGCCCCCTCGGCGGAGAGCCCGCGCTCCCGCCGGGGGGGGTCCACCCGTTTCGAGGCAGGCGGGCCGGCCGCGGCCGACCGCGCCGCGGTCTCCTCCGCCGAGACCGGACCGCGGAGAGGGGGGGGCAGCGGGACCCCTCCCCGGCACGGCTGCCCGCGCGACGGGCACGGGCGGCGCCCAGCCAGGGGCTCTGCGGGAGCGACTCCCGCCCCTGGAGGCGCCACCGCCCGGCCGCCCCGCGGGTCGCATCGAGCCGCCCGCGTCTTTAAACCGCCGCCCGGCTCCGCGGCCTTCGACCCCCGGCGCTCGCCGAGGGAGGGCCGCCGAGGCGCGGACGCTAGGTACCTGGCCCTGGGGTGAGGGAAACGACCTGCAGGCCCCGCGGGGGTGCCTCCCCCGCTGCCGCCCTCGGGGGAGCGTCCGCCCGCGGGGGCGCGCCCGACGTCCGCCGCCACCGCCTCGTCCTCCTGCCCGGGGCCCGGGGTTTCCCTCAGTAGCCCGGCGCTGCGCCCGGGAGGAGAGCCGTGGCTCGGGCCACCCGCCGGCGCGGGACGCGACCCGGCAAGGGCCTCGCCCGCCCAAGGCGGCGTCGGCGGCGGAGCCCCCTGCCCCGAGCTCCCCCCCCCCCGCACCGCGGGGGTGGGGGAGGGGAGAGGCGGGGGGGCGCCGCCGAAGGCGCCGCCCGGCGCCGCGCGCCACGCCCGGAACGCCCGGAGGCCTCGCCCTGCGCGGCCGGCCGGCCGGGCGGGCCGCTCCGCAGCGGCCCGCCCCGGTGCGGGGAGGGTCGGGGGAGCCGCCCCCCCCGACCCCGAAGGCCCTCTTGCTCTCTCGCACGCTCGCGCCTGCCGCCCCGT
>NW_027441573.1:15000-20000 GCF_964195595.1 Calonectris borealis
GGGCCCCCCGGGGCCGAGGGAGGCTCGGCTCCCCCGGCCTTCCAGCGTTCGAGTGCCGGCGACCGCCACCGGCCGCCGGTCTTTGCCCTGCCCCGCGGGGAACCGCTTCTCCCGGGGGAAACGAGGACGAGGCGCCGCCGCCTCGCCTGCACGCCGCAGTCCCGTCACCGGGCCCGCCTGACACCACCAGCTGCCCGCGGAGGGCTCGCACCGGTGAAAACGGGACGCCGCCGCCCCGCCTGCGCCGTCAGTTGGGCCCTCGGGGGGCCGGGGGGGGAAGCCGCGGCAGGCTCGGCACCCCCCGGCCGTCTGCGTTCGGCTGGCCGGGAGCCGGCCGCCGCTCTCTCCGCCCGCTTCGCGGGCTCCAGCTTAAGGCTGGCACAAAGGGACGAGGTGCCGCCAACCTCGGTCGTCCCACCAACCGGGCCCTCTGGAGCCGGGAGTAAGCCGCGGCAGGCTCGACGCCCCCCGGCCGTCTGCCTCCGGCAGTGACCTTCACCATCACTGGGCCCCGGCTGGGTGCGTTCGAGTCTTTGCCCTGCCCTGCGGGATCCGGCCTTATGCCTCGTGCCGGTCGGCAACGGCCGCCGGAGCCGGCCGCCGGCTCCGGCTCTCCGCAGCTCCCGACCCCTCGGACACGCTGGGCTGGCTTGTCGGGCAAGCGCTGGGAGATGGCCGGACCGAAGAGACTGGAAGCTGGGCCGGACCACCGAGGGAACCGCCACGACGGCCGCCGAGCACCCCACTTTGCTGGCAGAACCGCGGGCCTTGCAGCCGCTGACGAGCGCTGCTCTGGAGACGAGTCACGGCTCGCTCCTATAGTACGGACCGGCACGTCCCCGCCGCCGGCAAGCTCCAAGAGCGGCGCCTCTGCGCACCGGGGAGGCGCGCCAACCACGCCGACTTTTACGATGACGTAACTGGAGGCAGCGAAAAACAGCGACCCCTTCGGCAGCTCCGACGAAGCAGCGGGGACAACACGTCTACCCCTCGGCCCCGGCAAGGCGACCAAGTCCCGCCGGAGCCGGGTAGACTTGGCCGCCCTTATCGCCGGACGCTACGCAACCAACAACCCGCGGTCGCCGGGTACCGCAGGCGGCCCCACGGGCTCCGAAAAGGGGTAGACCTGACGGCCGCCGCCGAGCCCGGAGCCGGGTAGACCTGACGGCCGCCGCCGGCCCCGGAGCCGGGTAGACCTGACGGCCGCCGCCGGCCCCGGAGCCGGGTAGACCTGACGGCCGCCGCCGGGCCCGGAGCCGGGTAGACCTGACGGCCGCCGCCGGCCCCGGAGCCGGGTAGACCTGACGGCCGCCGCCGGCCCCGGAGCCGGGTAGACCTGACGGCCGCCGCCGGCCCCGGAGCCGGGTAGACCTGACGGCCGCCGGCGGCCCCGGAGCCGGGTAGACCTGACGGCCGCCGGCGGCCCCGGAGCCGGGTAGACCTGACGGCCGCCGGCGGCCCCGGAGCCGGGTAGACCTGACGGCCGCCGCCGGCCCCGGAGCCGGGTAGACCTGACGGCCGCCGCCGGCCCCGGAGCCGGGTAGACCTGACGGCCGCCGCCGAGCCCGGAGCCGGGTAGACCTGACGGCCGCCGGCGGCCCCGGAGCCGGGTAGACCTGACGGCCGCCGCCGGCCCCGGAGCCGGGTAGACCTGACGGCCGCCGGCGGCCCCGGAGCCGGGTAGACCTGACGGCCGCCGCCGGCCCCGGAGCCGGGTAGACCTGACGGCCGCCGGCGGCCCCGGAGCCGGGTAGACCTGACGGCCGCCGCCGGCCCCGGAGCCGGGTAGACCTGACGGCCGCCGGCGGCCCCGGAGCCGGGTAGACCTGACGGCCGCCGCCGGCCCCGGAGCCGGGTAGACCTGACGGCCGCCGCCGGCCCCGGAGCCGGGTAGACCTGACGGCCGCCGGCGGCCCCGGAGCCGGGTAGACCTGACGGCCGCCGGCGGCCCCGGAGCCGGGTAGAGCTGACGGCCGCCGCCGGCCCCGGAGCCGGGTAGACCTGACGGCCGCCGGCGGCCCCGGAGCCGGGTAGACCTGACGGCCGCCGGCGGCCCCGGAGCCGGGTAGACCTGACGGCCGCCGCCGGCCCCGGAGCCGGGTAGACCTGACGGCCGCCGCCGGCCCCGGAGCCGGGTAGACCTGACGGCCGCCGCCGGCCCCGGAGCCGGGTAGACCTGACGGCCGCCGCCGGCCCCGGAGCCGGGTAGACCTGACGGCCGCCGCCGGCCCCGGAGCCGGGTAGACCTGACGGCCGCCGCCGGCCCCGGAGCCGGGTAGACCTGACGGCCGCCGCCGGCCCCGGAGCCGGGTAGACCTGACGGCCGCCGCCGGCCCCGGAGCCGGGTAGACCTGACGGCCGCCGGCGGCCCCGGAGCCGGGTAGACCTGACGGCCGCCGCCGGCCCCGGAGCCGGGTAGACCTGACGGCCGCCGCCGGCCCCGGAGCCGGGTAGACCTGACGGCCGCCGCCGGCCCCGGAGCCGGGTAGACCTGACGGCCGCCGCCGGCCCCGGAGCCGGGTAGACCTGACGGCCGCCGGCGGCCCCGGAGCCGGGTAGACCTGACGGCCGCCGGCGGCCCCGGAGCCGGGTAGAGCTGACGGCCGCCGCCGGCCCCGGAGCCGGGTAGACCTGACGGCCGCCGCCGGCCCCGGAGCCGGGTAGACCTGACGGCCGCCGCCGGCCCCGGAGCCGGGTAGACCTGACGGCCGCCGCCGGCCCCGGAGCCGGGTAGACCTGACGGCCGCCGGCGGCCCCGGAGCCGGGTAGACCTGACGGCCGCCGCCGGCCCCGGAGCCGGGTAGACCTGACGGCCGCCGCCGGCCCCGGAGCCGGGTAGACCTGACGGCCGCCGCCGGCCCCGGAGCCGGGTAGACCTGACGGCCGCCGGCGGCCCCGGAGCCGGGTAGACCTGACGGCCGCCGCCGGGCCCGGAGCCGGGTAGACCTGACGGCCGCCGCCGGCCCCGGAGCCGGGTAGACCTGACGGCCGCCGGCGGCCCCGGAGCCGGGTAGACCTGACGGCCGCCGGCGGCCCCGGAGCCGGGTAGACCTGACGGCCGCCGGCGGCCCCGGAGCCGGGTAGACCTGACGGCCGCCGGCGGCCCCGGAGCCGGGTAGACCTGACGGCCGCCGGCGGCCCCGGAGCCGGGTAGACCTGACGGCCCCTCCGTGCTCCGGGTCCGGCTGGACCGGGCTGCCGCCGTCTCCCGTCCGGGGGGTGTGTGGGGAGGTGGGGAACCGGGGGGGTGATTCGAGATTTAAGCGGGTCTGATACAAGGGCCACCCTGTCCCCGTCTTCCTGCCCGCGGTGGGCGATGGGGAGTGGGGGCATGCGTGCGTGTGCGTGCGTGTGGGCGTAATTCCCCCACCCCCCGCCCGTTTCTGGGATTTAAAGGGCTTTTAATGCAGGAGAGCGAGCACTGCGTCACACAAGAGTTATTGTCCGTATCGGTTTCCGTAGGGAAAAAGAAATCAATCAAATTCTGGTAAAATTAATTTTCTTTTAGCACGGCTAGGTGGACGATACCCCCGGAAAAATAAAACGGGGCCGATTGGAGAATCTCGATAACGCTCGACCTGCTTTGTTAAGACGCGTGTACAAATACTCCTCAATCCCCTGCGCACCAAGAACTGACCCCGGGTAAATTAAGGTCAAGGTCAAGTGACTAGCGATTCGGTGACCGACGTTTCTATCCCTCGCTTAGGACCGAGGTATTCGACGACGATGAATGAATTCCTTCGTGCGGAAATGAAGGAAATGAATCGACGTTAAAAATTAAGGAAGACTTAATTTATCGAACCAATGAAATAAACCATTGGGTTCATTGAAGAGATCCCAAAACATAAACATGGCTATGGACACATCAATAACGAAGGATCGGATTTCTTTACCAAATCTGCATTCCTCTCTTTCGGGCACGCCAAGAGGTGACGGACGGGAAAGGGAGAGAGAGGGAAGGTGGGGCCGATGAGTACCTGTTAGTAATTACTGTTAATTCTTTAATAAAGACGGCTGTAATAGATAAATTTGGCAAGAGTACGTGCAAGAGTTAGTTGTAAATTAAATGAAAATGTGAAGGGTCGCTTATCACCTTTTGAATTAACAATTTGCGCCCGAGGTACCAATCGATGATTACATACATACGTACGTACGTACCTACGTACGTACCTACATACACACATAAATAAAAGTTAAAAAAAAAAAAAAGAATAAACGCGGGGGGACGGGGGACGGCACCCCAACACCGGGCGGGGGAGGCCAGGTCTACCCCCGGGCGCCGGAGACTGCCGCCGCCTGCGGCGTGGGAGGCCAGGTCTACCCCCGCGGCGGGGGAGGCCAGGTCTACCCCCGAGCGGGGGAGGCCAGGTCTACCCCCCGCGGCGGGGGAGGCCAGGTCTACCCCCGGGCGCCGGAGACTGCCGCCGCCTGCGGCGGGAGAGGCCAGGTCTACCCCCCGCGGCGGGGGAGGCCAGGTCTACCCCCGGGCGCCGGAGACTGCCGCCGCCTGCGCCGGGGAGGCCAGGCCTACCCCCGCGGCGGGGGAGGCCAGGTCTACCCCCGTGCGCCGGAGACTGCCGCCGCCTGCACCGGGGGAGGCCAGGTCTACCCCGGGGCGGGGAGGCCAGGTCTACCCCCCGCGGCGGGGGAGGCCAGGTCTACCCCAACACCGGGGGAGGCCAGGTCTACCCCCGGGCGCCGGAGACTGCCGCCGCCTGCGGCGGGGGAGGCCAGGTCTACCCCGGGGCGGGGAGGCCAGGTCTACCCCCCGCGGCGGGGGAGGCCAGGTCTACCCCAACACCGGGGGAGGCCAGGTCTACCCCCGGGCGCCGGAGACTGCCGCCGCCTGCGGCGGGAGAGGCCAGGTCTACCCCCCGCGGCGGGGGAGGCCAGGTCTACCCCCGCGGCGGGGGAGGCCAGGTCTACCCCCGGGCGCCGGAGACTGCCGCCGCCTGCACCGGGGGAGGCCAGGTCTACCCCGGGGCGGGGAGGCCAGGTCT
>NW_027441573.1:32500-37500 GCF_964195595.1 Calonectris borealis
GCTGCCTGCGGGTCTGGGTCGACTGAAGGGGGGGAGCGGGAGGTGCCGCCGGCCACCCGCTCCGCGCATCGATTCCCTTGAGCGAGGTCGACGGGACCGAGGGAAAGCCGCGGCAGGCTCGACTCCCCCGGTCTTCCAGCGTTCGAGTGCCGGCCACCGGTACCGGTCTTTGCCCTGCGCCCCGGGGAACCGCTTACCCCGGGGGAGGAGAAGGCCGAAGAAGACTAAGAGGCACCGCGCCTCACCCGTGCCATCCCCGGGTAACGGGGGCCGGGAAAAGCCGCTCAAGGCTCGACGCCCGCGGCCACTTGCCTTCGGCTGCCGGCCGCAGGGACCGGCCGCCCTTTTCTTCCCGCTTGCGCGGGCTCCAGCTTAGGGCTGGAGAAGTTTGGAAGGGCGAGGCGCCGCCACCTCGCCCGTACGAGTGCAGACCTTCCCAGCGAGCCCTCCTGCTACCAGGACTCGCGCCAGCAAAAAAGAGGACGAGGCGCCGCCGCCCCGCCTGCACCATCACCGGGCCCTCGGGGGCCGGGGCAAGCCGCGGCCGACTCGAGACCCCCCGGCTGTCTGCATTCGGCTGCCGGTGTTTCTGCCCGCTTCGCGGGCTCCAGCTTAAGGCCGGAGAAAAAGGACAAGGCGCCGCCACCTTGCCCGTCTCCATCACACGGCCCTCGGCAGCCGGCGGCAGCCCTGGTGGGCTGGGCACTCGCGGGCACCTCTGCCCCGGAACGGTGCCAGCACCCGCCTTTGCCATCATCGGGCCCCCCGGGGCCGAGGGAGGCTCGGCTCCCCCGGCCTTCCAGCGTTCGAGTGCCGGCGACCGCCACCGGCCGCCGGTCTTTGCCCTGCCCCGCGGGGAACCGCTTCTCCCGGGGGAAACGAGGACGAGGCGCCGCCGCCTCGCCTGCACGCCGCAGTCCCGTCACCGGGCCCGCCTGACACCACCAGCTGCCCGCGGAGGGCTCGCACCGGTGAAAACGGGACGCCGCCGCCCCGCCTGCGCCGTCAGTTGGGCCCTCGGGGGGCCGGGGGGGGAAGCCGCGGCAGGCTCGGCACCCCCCGGCCGTCTGCGTTCGGCTGGCCGGGAGCCGGCCGCCGCTCTCTCCGCCCGCTTCGCGGGCTCCAGCTTAAGGCTGGCACAAAGGGACGAGGTGCCGCCAACCTCGGTCGTCCCACCAACCGGGCCCTCTGGAGCCGGGAGTAAGCCGCGGCAGGCTCGACGCCCCCCGGCCGTCTGCCTCCGGCAGTGACCTTCACCATCACTGGGCCCCGGCTGGGTGCGTTCGAGTCTTTGCCCTGCCCTGCGGGATCCGGCCTTATGCCTCGTGCCGGTCGGCAACGGCCGCCGGAGCCGGCCGCCGGCTCCGGCTCTCCGCAGCTCCCGACCCCTCGGACACGCTGGGCTGGCTTGTCGGGCAAGCGCTGGGAGATGGCCGGACCGAAGAGACTGGAAGCTGGGCCGGACCACCGAGGGAACCGCCACGACGGCCGCCGAGCACCCCACTTTGCTGGCAGAACCGCGGGCCTTGCAGCCGCTGACGAGCGCTGCTCTGGAGACGAGTCACGGCTCGCTCCTATAGTACGGACCGGCACGTCCCCGCCGCCGGCAAGCTCCAAGAGCGGCGCCTCTGCGCACCGGGGAGGCGCGCCAACCACGCCGACTTTTACGATGACGTAACTGGAGGCAGCGAAAAACAGCGACCCCTTCGGCAGCTCCGACGAAGCAGCGGGGACAACACGTCTACCCCTCGGCCCCGGCAAGGCGACCAAGTCCCGCCGGAGCCGGGTAGACTTGGCCGCCCTTATCGCCGGACGCTACGCAACCAACAACCCGCGGTCGCCGGGTACCGCAGGCGGCCCCACGGGCTCCGAAAAGGGGTAGACCTGACGGCCGCCGCCGAGCCCGGAGCCGGGTAGACCTGACGGCCGCCGCCGGCCCCGGAGCCGGGTAGACCTGACGGCCGCCGCCGGCCCCGGAGCCGGGTAGAGCTGACGGCCGCCGCCGGCCCCGGAGCCGGGTAGACCTGACGGCCGCCGGCGGCCCCGGAGCCGGGTAGACCTGACGGCCGCCGCCGGCCCCGGAGCCGGGTAGACCTGACGGCCGCCGCCGGCCCCGGAGCCGGGTAGACCTGACGGCCGCCGCCGGCCCCGGAGCCGGGTAGACCTGACGGCCGCCGGCGGCCCCGGAGCCGGGTAGACCTGACGGCCGCCGGCGGCCCCGGAGCCGGGTAGACCTGACGGCCGCCGCCGGCCCCGGAGCCGGGTAGACCTGACGGCCGCCGCCGGCCCCGGAGCCGGGTAGACCTGACGGCCGCCGCCGAGCCCGGAGCCGGGTAGACCTGACGGCCGCCGGCGGCCCCGGAGCCGGGTAGACCTGACGGCCGCCGCCGGCCCCGGAGCCGGGTAGACCTGACGGCCGCCGGCGGCCCCGGAGCCGGGTAGACCTGACGGCCGCCGGCGGCCCCGGAGCCGGGTAGACCTGACGGCCGCCGCCGGCCCCGGAGCCGGGTAGACCTGACGGCCGCCGCCGGCCCCGGAGCCGGGTAGACCTGACGGCCGCCGCCGGCCCCGGAGCCGGGTAGACCTGACGGCCGCCGGCGGCCCCGGAGCCGGGTAGACCTGACGGCCGCCGCCGGCCCCGGAGCCGGGTAGACCTGACGGCCGCCGGCGGCCCCGGAGCCGGGTAGACCTGACGGCCGCCGGCGGCCCCGGAGCCGGGTAGACCTGACGGCCGCCGGCGGCCCCGGAGCCGGGTAGAGCTGACGGCCGCCGCCGGCCCCGGAGCCGGGTAGACCTGACGGCCGCCGCCGGCCCCGGAGCCGGGTAGACCTGACGGCCGCCGCCGGCCCCGGAGCCGGGTAGACCTGACGGCCGCCGGCGGCCCCGGAGCCGGGTAGACCTGACGGCCGCCGCCGGCCCCGGAGCCGGGTAGACCTGACGGCCGCCGCCGGCCCCGGAGCCGGGTAGACCTGACGGCCGCCGCCGGCCCCGGAGCCGGGTAGACCTGACGGCCGCCGCCGGCCCCGGAGCCGGGTAGACCTGACGGCCGCCGCCGGCCCCGGAGCCGGGTAGACCTGACGGCCGCCGCCGGCCCCGGAGCCGGGTAGACCTGACGGCCGCCGCCGGCCCCGGAGCCGGGTAGACCTGACGGCCGCCGGCGGCCCCGGAGCCGGGTAGACCTGACGGCCGCCGGCGGCCCCGGAGCCGGGTAGACCTGACGGCCGCCGGCGGCCCCGGAGCCGGGTAGACCTGACGGCCGCCGCCGGCCCCGGAGCCGGGTAGACCTGACGGCCGCCGCCGGCCCCGGAGCCGGGTAGACCTGACGGCCGCCGGCGGCCCCGGAGCCGGGTAGACCTGACGGCCGCCGGCGGCCCCGGAGCCGGGTAGAGCTGACGGCCGCCGCCGGCCCCGGAGCCGGGTAGACCTGACGGCCGCCGCCGGCCCCGGAGCCGGGTAGACCTGACGGCCGCCGCCGGCCCCGGAGCCGGGTAGACCTGACGGCCGCCGGCGGCCCCGGAGCCGGGTAGACCTGACGGCCGCCGCCGGCCCCGGAGCCGGGTAGACCTGACGGCCGCCGCCGGCCCCGGAGCCGGGTAGACCTGACGGCCGCCGCCGGCCCCGGAGCCGGGTAGACCTGACGGCCGCCGCCGGCCCCGGAGCCGGGTAGACCTGACGGCCGCCGGCGGCCCCGGAGCCGGGTAGACCTGACGGCCGCCGCCGGGCCCGGAGCCGGGTAGACCTGACGGCCGCCGCCGGCCCCGGAGCCGGGTAGACCTGACGGCCGCCGGCGGCCCCGGAGCCGGGTAGACCTGACGGCCGCCGGCGGCCCCGGAGCCGGGTAGACCTGACGGCCGCCGGCGGCCCCGGAGCCGGGTAGACCTGACGGCCGCCGGCGGCCCCGGAGCCGGGTAGACCTGACGGCCCCTCCGTGCTCCGGGTCCGGCTGGACCGGGCTGCCGCCGTCTCCCGTCCGGGGGGTGTGTGGGGAGGTGGGGAACCGGGGGGGTGATTCGAGATTTAAGCGGGTCTGATACAAGGGCCACCCTGTCCCCGTCTTCCTGCCCGCGGTGGGCGATGGGGAGTGGGGGCATGCGTGCGTGTGCGTGCGTGTGGGCGTAATTCCCCCACCCCCCGCCCGTTTCTGGGATTTAAAGGGCTTTTAATGCAGGAGAGCGAGCACTGCGTCACACAAGAGTTATTGTCCGTATCGGTTTCCGTAGGGAAAAAGAAATCAATCAAATTCTGGTAAAATTAATTTTCTTTTAGCACGGCTAGGTGGACGATACCCCCGGAAAAATAAAACGGGGCCGATTGGAGAATCTCGATAACGCTCGACCTGCTTTGTTAAGACGCGTGTACAAATACTCCTCAATCCCCTGCGCACCAAGAACTGACCCCGGGTAAATTAAGGTCAAGGTCAAGTGACTAGCGATTCGGTGACCGACGTTTCTATCCCTCGCTTAGGACCGAGGTATTCGACGACGATGAATGAATTCCTTCGTGCGGAAATGAAGGAAATGAATCGACGTTAAAAATTAAGGAAGACTTAATTTATCGAACCAATGAAATAAACCATTGGGTTCATTGAAGAGATCCCAAAACATAAACATGGCTATGGACACATCAATAACGAAGGATCGGATTTCTTTACCAAATCTGCATTCCTCTCTTTCGGGCACGCCAAGAGGTGACGGACGGGAAAGGGAGAGAGAGGGAAGGTGGGGCCGATGAGTACCTGTTAGTAATTACTGTTAATTCTTTAATAAAGACGGCTGTAATAGATAAATTTGGCAAGAGTACGTGCAAGAGTTAGTTGTAAATTAAATGAAAATGTGAAGGGTCGCTTATCACCTTTTGAATTAACAATTTGCGCCCGAGGTACCAATCGATGATTACATACATACGTACGTACGTACCTACGTACGTACCTACATACACACATAAATAAAAGTTAAAAAAAAAAAAAAGAATAAACGCGGGGGGACGGGGGACGGCACCCC
>NW_027441573.1:50000-55000 GCF_964195595.1 Calonectris borealis
GCGCTGCTCGCGGCCGGCACCCGCGGGTACCCGGACCGAGGCCGGCACCGGCGCCTCGCGTGCGATAGGACACCTGAGAGCTCGCGGGGCCACGCGGCCGTCACACAGCCCGGTTCGGTAAAGAAGCCCGAGGAACCCCTTCGCTCGGGGCAGCAGGACAACACCTCGCATGCGACGGGAAGCGAAGTGGAAAGGAGACCGCCCGGCCTGAACACCGGACACCGCCGTGGCTCCCTGTTACGGGGAGCACGGAAGAGCCGGCCCGCCGGGGGCCCTCTCCGACGCGACCCGAAAGGCCTCATCGATCAGGAAGGGAAAGGGGAGAGGAGAGACGGAAAGGAAGCACGGGCCCCACGGCCACGGTCCTGGGACAGCGACGGCCGCGCGCGCTCGCCGCCGCCCCGGGCGGGGCGGGCGGCAGAACGCGGGGCTCTGCGTGCGAGCGAGAGGGCAGCGTCTGCGGAGAGCCGCAACGGCGGCCTGGTCACCGGCAGAGCCGGCCCGCCGTGAAGCGTCTCCGACGCGCCCTGGGTGCCACCTCGATCGGGAGAGGAAGCGCGGGCCCCACGGCCACGGTCCTGGGACAGCGACGGCCGCGCGCGCTCGCCGCCGCCCCGGGCGGGGCGGGCGGCGGAACGCGGGGCTCTGCGTGCGAGCGAGGGGGCAGCGTCTCCGGAGAGCCGCAACGGCGGCCTGGTCACCGGCAGAGCCGGCCCGCCGTGAAGCGTCTCCGACGCGCCCAGGAACACCTCTGCAGGCGCTGCCTGCGGGTCTGGGTCGACTGAAGGGGGGGAGCGGGAGGTGCCGCCGGCCACCCGCTCCGCGCATCGATTCCCTTGAGCGAGGTCGACGGGACCGAGGGAAAGCCGCGGCAGGCTCGACTCCCCCGGTCTTCCAGCGTTCGAGTGCCGGCCACCGGTACCGGTCTTTGCCCTGCGCCCCGGGGAACCGCTTACCCCGGGGGAGGAGAAGGCCGAAGAAGACTAAGAGGCACCGCGCCTCACCCGTGCCATCCCCGGGTAACGGGGGCCGGGAAAAGCCGCTCAAGGCTCGACGCCCGCGGCCACTTGCCTTCGGCTGCCGGCCGCAGGGACCGGCCGCCCTTTTCTTCCCGCTTGCGCGGGCTCCAGCTTAGGGCTGGAGAAGTTTGGAAGGGCGAGGCGCCGCCACCTCGCCCGTACGAGTGCAGACCTTCCCAGCGAGCCCTCCTGCTACCAGGACTCGCGCCAGCAAAAAAGAGGACGAGGCGCCGCCGCCCCGCCTGCACCATCACCGGGCCCTCGGGGGCCGGGGCAAGCCGCGGCCGACTCGAGACCCCCCGGCTGTCTGCATTCGGCTGCCGGTGTTTCTGCCCGCTTCGCGGGCTCCAGCTTAAGGCCGGAGAAAAAGGACAAGGCGCCGCCACCTTGCCCGTCTCCATCACACGGCCCTCGGCAGCCGGCGGCAGCCCTGGTGGGCTGGGCACTCGCGGGCACCTCTGCCCCGGAACGGTGCCAGCACCCGCCTTTGCCATCATCGGGCCCCCCGGGGCCGAGGGAGGCTCGGCTCCCCCGGCCTTCCAGCGTTCGAGTGCCGGCGACCACCACCGGCCGCCGGTCTTTGCCCTGCCCCGCGGGGAACCGCTTCTCCCGGGGGAAACGAGGACGAGGCGCCGCCGCCTCGCCTGCACGCCGCAGTCCCGTCACCGGGCCCGCCTGACACCACCAGCTGCCCGCGGAGGGCTCGCACCGGTGAAAACGGGACGCCGCCGCCCCGCCTGCGCCGTCAGTTGGGCCCTCGGGGGGCCGGGGGGGGAAGCCGCGGCAGGCTCGGCACCCCCCGGCCGTCTGCGTTCGGCTGGCCGGGAGCCGGCCGCCGCTCTCTCCGCCCGCTTCGCGGGCTCCAGCTTAAGGCTGGCACAAAGGGACGAGGTGCCGCCAACCTCGGTCGTCCCACCAACCGGGCCCTCTGGAGCCGGGAGTAAGCCGCGGCAGGCTCGACGCCCCCCGGCCGTCTGCCTCCGGCAGTGACCTTCACCATCACTGGGCCCCGGCTGGGTGCGTTCGAGTCTTTGCCCTGCCCTGCGGGATCCGGCCTTATGCCTCGTGCCGGTCGGCAACGGCCGCCGGAGCCGGCCGCCGGCTCCGGCTCTCCGCAGCTCCCGACCCCTCGGACACGCTGGGCTGGCTTGTCGGGCAAGCGCTGGGAGATGGCCGGACCGAAGAGACTGGAAGCTGGGCCGGACCACCGAGGGAACCGCCACGACGGCCGCCGAGCACCCCACTTTGCTGGCAGAACCGCGGGCCTTGCAGCCGCTGACGAGCGCTGCTCTGGAGACGAGTCACGGCTCGCTCCTATAGTACGGACCGGCACGTCCCCGCCGCCGGCAAGCTCCAAGAGCGGCGCCTCTGCGCACCGGGGAGGCGCGCCAACCACGCCGACTTTTACGATGACGTAACTGGAGGCAGCGAAAAACAGCGACCCCTTCGGCAGCTCCGACGAAGCAGCGGGGACAACACGTCTACCCCTCGGCCCCGGCAAGGCGACCAAGTCCCGCCGGAGCCGGGTAGACTTGGCCGCCCTTATCGCCGGACGCTACGCAACCAACAACCCGCGGTCGCCGGGTACCGCAGGCGGCCCCACGGGCTCCGAAAAGGGGTAGACCTGACGGCCGCCGCCGAGCCCGGAGCCGGGTAGACCTGACGGCCGCCGCCGGCCCCGGAGCCGGGTAGACCTGACGGCCGCCGCCGGCCCCGGAGCCGGGTAGACCTGACGGCCGCCGCCGGGCCCGGAGCCGGGTAGACCTGACGGCCGCCGCCGGCCCCGGAGCCGGGTAGACCTGACGGCCGCCGCCGGCCCCGGAGCCGGGTAGACCTGACGGCCGCCGCCGGCCCCGGAGCCGGGTAGACCTGACGGCCGCCGCCGGCCCCGGAGCCGGGTAGACCTGACGGCCGCCGGCGGCCCCGGAGCCGGGTAGACCTGACGGCCGCCGGCGGCCCCGGAGCCGGGTAGACCTGACGGCCGCCGCCGGCCCCGGAGCCGGGTAGACCTGACGGCCGCCGCCGGCCCCGGAGCCGGGTAGACCTGACGGCCGCCGCCGAGCCCGGAGCCGGGTAGACCTGACGGCCGCCGGCGGCCCCGGAGCCGGGTAGACCTGACGGCCGCCGCCGGCCCCGGAGCCGGGTAGACCTGACGGCCGCCGGCGGCCCCGGAGCCGGGTAGACCTGACGGCCGCCGGCGGCCCCGGAGCCGGGTAGACCTGACGGCCGCCGCCGGCCCCGGAGCCGGGTAGACCTGACGGCCGCCGCCGGCCCCGGAGCCGGGTAGACCTGACGGCCGCCGCCGGCCCCGGAGCCGGGTAGACCTGACGGCCGCCGGCGGCCCCGGAGCCGGGTAGACCTGACGGCCGCCGCCGGCCCCGGAGCCGGGTAGACCTGACGGCCGCCGGCGGCCCCGGAGCCGGGTAGACCTGACGGCCGCCGGCGGCCCCGGAGCCGGGTAGACCTGACGGCCGCCGGCGGCCCCGGAGCCGGGTAGAGCTGACGGCCGCCGCCGGCCCCGGAGCCGGGTAGACCTGACGGCCGCCGCCGGCCCCGGAGCCGGGTAGACCTGACGGCCGCCGCCGGCCCCGGAGCCGGGTAGACCTGACGGCCGCCGGCGGCCCCGGAGCCGGGTAGACCTGACGGCCGCCGCCGGCCCCGGAGCCGGGTAGACCTGACGGCCGCCGCCGGCCCCGGAGCCGGGTAGACCTGACGGCCGCCGCCGGCCCCGGAGCCGGGTAGACCTGACGGCCGCCGCCGGCCCCGGAGCCGGGTAGACCTGACGGCCGCCGCCGGCCCCGGAGCCGGGTAGACCTGACGGCCGCCGCCGGCCCCGGAGCCGGGTAGACCTGACGGCCGCCGCCGGCCCCGGAGCCGGGTAGACCTGACGGCCGCCGGCGGCCCCGGAGCCGGGTAGACCTGACGGCCGCCGGCGGCCCCGGAGCCGGGTAGACCTGACGGCCGCCGGCGGCCCCGGAGCCGGGTAGACCTGACGGCCGCCGCCGGCCCCGGAGCCGGGTAGACCTGACGGCCGCCGCCGGCCCCGGAGCCGGGTAGACCTGACGGCCGCCGCCGGCCCCGGAGCCGGGTAGACCTGACGGCCGCCGGCGGCCCCGGAGCCGGGTAGAGCTGACGGCCGCCGCCGGCCCCGGAGCCGGGTAGACCTGACGGCCGCCGCCGGCCCCGGAGCCGGGTAGACCTGACGGCCGCCGCCGGCCCCGGAGCCGGGTAGACCTGACGGCCGCCGGCGGCCCCGGAGCCGGGTAGACCTGACGGCCGCCGGCGGCCCCGGAGCCGGGTAGAGCTGACGGCCGCCGCCGGCCCCGGAGCCGGGTAGACCTGACGGCCGCCGCCGGCCCCGGAGCCGGGTAGACCTGACGGCCGCCGCCGGCCCCGGAGCCGGGTAGACCTGACGGCCGCCGGCGGCCCCGGAGCCGGGTAGACCTGACGGCCGCCGCCGGGCCCGGAGCCGGGTAGACCTGACGGCCGCCGCCGGCCCCGGAGCCGGGTAGACCTGACGGCCGCCGGCGGCCCCGGAGCCGGGTAGACCTGACGGCCGCCGGCGGCCCCGGAGCCGGGTAGACCTGACGGCCGCCGGCGGCCCCGGAGCCGGGTAGACCTGACGGCCGCCGGCGGCCCCGGAGCCGGGTAGACCTGACGGCCCCTCCGTGCTCCGGGTCCGGCTGGACCGGGCTGCCGCCGTCTCCCGTCCGGGGGGTGTGTGGGGAGGTGGGGAACCGGGGGGGTGATTCGAGATTTAAGCGGGTCTGATACAAGGGCCACCCTGTCCCCGTCTTCCTGCCCGCGGTGGGCGATGGGGAGTGGGGGCATGCGTGCGTGTGCGTGCGTGTGGGCGTAATTCCCCCACCCCCCGCCCGTTTCTGGGATTTAAAGGGCTTTTAATGCAGGAGAGCGAGCACTGCGTCACACAAGAGTTATTGTCCGTATCGGTTTCCGTAGGGAAAAAGAAATCAATCAAAT
>NW_027441573.1:67500-72500 GCF_964195595.1 Calonectris borealis
GGGCCCCACGGCCACGGTCCTGGGACAGCGACGGCCGCGCGCGCTCGCCGCCGCCCCGGGCGGGGCGGGCGGCAGAACGCGGGGCTCTGCGTGCGAGCGAGAGGGCAGCGTCTGCGGAGAGCCGCAACGGCGGCCTGGTCACCGGCAGAGCCGGCCCGCCGTGAAGCGTCTCCGACGCGCCCTGGGTGCCACCTCGATCGGGAGAGGAAGCGCGGGCCCCACGGCCACGGTCCTGGGACAGCGACGGCCGCGCGCGCTCGCCGCCGCCCCGGGCGGGGCGGGCGGCGGAACGCGGGGCTCTGCGTGCGAGCGAGGGGGCAGCGTCTCCGGAGAGCCGCAACGGCGGCCTGGTCACCGGCAGAGCCGGCCCGCCGTGAAGCGTCTCCGACGCGCCCAGGAACACCTCTGCAGGCGCTGCCTGCGGGTCTGGGTCGACTGAAGGGGGGGAGCGGGAGGTGCCGCCGGCCACCCGCTCCGCGCATCGATTCCCTTGAGCGAGGTCGACGGGACCGAGGGAAAGCCGCGGCAGGCTCGACTCCCCCGGTCTTCCAGCGTTCGAGTGCCGGCCACCGGTACCGGTCTTTGCCCTGCGCCCCGGGGAACCGCTTACCCCGGGGGAGGAGAAGGCCGAAGAAGACTAAGAGGCACCGCGCCTCACCCGTGCCATCCCCGGGTAACGGGGGCCGGGAAAAGCCGCTCAAGGCTCGACGCCCGCGGCCACTTGCCTTCGGCTGCCGGCCGCAGGGACCGGCCGCCCTTTTCTTCCCGCTTGCGCGGGCTCCAGCTTAGGGCTGGAGAAGTTTGGAAGGGCGAGGCGCCGCCACCTCGCCCGTACGAGTGCAGACCTTCCCAGCGAGCCCTCCTGCTACCAGGACTCGCGCCAGCAAAAAAGAGGACGAGGCGCCGCCGCCCCGCCTGCACCATCACCGGGCCCTCGGGGGCCGGGGCAAGCCGCGGCCGACTCGAGACCCCCCGGCTGTCTGCATTCGGCTGCCGGTGTTTCTGCCCGCTTCGCGGGCTCCAGCTTAAGGCCGGAGAAAAAGGACAAGGCGCCGCCACCTTGCCCGTCTCCATCACACGGCCCTCGGCAGCCGGCGGCAGCCCTGGTGGGCTGGGCACTCGCGGGCACCTCTGCCCCGGAACGGTGCCAGCACCCGCCTTTGCCATCATCGGGCCCCCCGGGGCCGAGGGAGGCTCGGCTCCCCCGGCCTTCCAGCGTTCGAGTGCCGGCGACCACCACCGGCCGCCGGTCTTTGCCCTGCCCCGCGGGGAACCGCTTCTCCCGGGGGAAACGAGGACGAGGCGCCGCCGCCTCGCCTGCACGCCGCAGTCCCGTCACCGGGCCCGCCTGACACCACCAGCTGCCCGCGGAGGGCTCGCACCGGTGAAAACGGGACGCCGCCGCCCCGCCTGCGCCGTCAGTTGGGCCCTCGGGGGGCCGGGGGGGGAAGCCGCGGCAGGCTCGGCACCCCCCGGCCGTCTGCGTTCGGCTGGCCGGGAGCCGGCCGCCGCTCTCTCCGCCCGCTTCGCGGGCTCCAGCTTAAGGCTGGCACAAAGGGACGAGGTGCCGCCAACCTCGGTCGTCCCACCAACCGGGCCCTCTGGAGCCGGGAGTAAGCCGCGGCAGGCTCGACGCCCCCCGGCCGTCTGCCTCCGGCAGTGACCTTCACCATCACTGGGCCCCGGCTGGGTGCGTTCGAGTCTTTGCCCTGCCCTGCGGGATCCGGCCTTATGCCTCGTGCCGGTCGGCAACGGCCGCCGGAGCCGGCCGCCGGCTCCGGCTCTCCGCAGCTCCCGACCCCTCGGACACGCTGGGCTGGCTTGTCGGGCAAGCGCTGGGAGATGGCCGGACCGAAGAGACTGGAAGCTGGGCCGGACCACCGAGGGAACCGCCACGACGGCCGCCGAGCACCCCACTTTGCTGGCAGAACCGCGGGCCTTGCAGCCGCTGACGAGCGCTGCTCTGGAGACGAGTCACGGCTCGCTCCTATAGTACGGACCGGCACGTCCCCGCCGCCGGCAAGCTCCAAGAGCGGCGCCTCTGCGCACCGGGGAGGCGCGCCAACCACGCCGACTTTTACGATGACGTAACTGGAGGCAGCGAAAAACAGCGACCCCTTCGGCAGCTCCGACGAAGCAGCGGGGACAACACGTCTACCCCTCGGCCCCGGCAAGGCGACCAAGTCCCGCCGGAGCCGGGTAGACTTGGCCGCCCTTATCGCCGGACGCTACGCAACCAACAACCCGCGGTCGCCGGGTACCGCAGGCGGCCCCACGGGCTCCGAAAAGGGGTAGACCTGACGGCCGCCGCCGAGCCCGGAGCCGGGTAGACCTGACGGCCGCCGCCGGCCCCGGAGCCGGGTAGACCTGACGGCCGCCGCCGGCCCCGGAGCCGGGTAGACCTGACGGCCGCCGCCGGGCCCGGAGCCGGGTAGACCTGACGGCCGCCGCCGGCCCCGGAGCCGGGTAGACCTGACGGCCGCCGCCGGCCCCGGAGCCGGGTAGACCTGACGGCCGCCGCCGGCCCCGGAGCCGGGTAGACCTGACGGCCGCCGCCGGCCCCGGAGCCGGGTAGACCTGACGGCCGCCGGCGGCCCCGGAGCCGGGTAGACCTGACGGCCGCCGGCGGCCCCGGAGCCGGGTAGACCTGACGGCCGCCGCCGGCCCCGGAGCCGGGTAGACCTGACGGCCGCCGCCGGCCCCGGAGCCGGGTAGACCTGACGGCCGCCGCCGAGCCCGGAGCCGGGTAGACCTGACGGCCGCCGGCGGCCCCGGAGCCGGGTAGACCTGACGGCCGCCGCCGGCCCCGGAGCCGGGTAGACCTGACGGCCGCCGCCGGCCCCGGAGCCGGGTAGACCTGACGGCCGCCGCCGGCCCCGGAGCCGGGTAGACCTGACGGCCGCCGCCGGCCCCGGAGCCGGGTAGACCTGACGGCCGCCGCCGGCCCCGGAGCCGGGTAGACCTGACGGCCGCCGCCGGCCCCGGAGCCGGGTAGACCTGACGGCCGCCGGCGGCCCCGGAGCCGGGTAGACCTGACGGCCGCCGCCGGCCCCGGAGCCGGGTAGACCTGACGGCCGCCGGCGGCCCCGGAGCCGGGTAGACCTGACGGCCGCCGGCGGCCCCGGAGCCGGGTAGACCTGACGGCCGCCGGCGGCCCCGGAGCCGGGTAGAGCTGACGGCCGCCGCCGGCCCCGGAGCCGGGTAGACCTGACGGCCGCCGCCGGCCCCGGAGCCGGGTAGACCTGACGGCCGCCGCCGGCCCCGGAGCCGGGTAGACCTGACGGCCGCCGGCGGCCCCGGAGCCGGGTAGACCTGACGGCCGCCGCCGGCCCCGGAGCCGGGTAGACCTGACGGCCGCCGCCGGCCCCGGAGCCGGGTAGACCTGACGGCCGCCGCCGGCCCCGGAGCCGGGTAGACCTGACGGCCGCCGCCGGCCCCGGAGCCGGGTAGACCTGACGGCCGCCGCCGGCCCCGGAGCCGGGTAGACCTGACGGCCGCCGCCGGCCCCGGAGCCGGGTAGACCTGACGGCCGCCGCCGGCCCCGGAGCCGGGTAGACCTGACGGCCGCCGGCGGCCCCGGAGCCGGGTAGACCTGACGGCCGCCGGCGGCCCCGGAGCCGGGTAGACCTGACGGCCGCCGGCGGCCCCGGAGCCGGGTAGACCTGACGGCCGCCGCCGGCCCCGGAGCCGGGTAGACCTGACGGCCGCCGCCGGCCCCGGAGCCGGGTAGACCTGACGGCCGCCGCCGGCCCCGGAGCCGGGTAGACCTGACGGCCGCCGGCGGCCCCGGAGCCGGGTAGAGCTGACGGCCGCCGCCGGCCCCGGAGCCGGGTAGACCTGACGGCCGCCGCCGGCCCCGGAGCCGGGTAGACCTGACGGCCGCCGCCGGCCCCGGAGCCGGGTAGACCTGACGGCCGCCGGCGGCCCCGGAGCCGGGTAGACCTGACGGCCGCCGGCGGCCCCGGAGCCGGGTAGAGCTGACGGCCGCCGCCGGCCCCGGAGCCGGGTAGACCTGACGGCCGCCGCCGGCCCCGGAGCCGGGTAGACCTGACGGCCGCCGCCGGCCCCGGAGCCGGGTAGACCTGACGGCCGCCGGCGGCCCCGGAGCCGGGTAGACCTGACGGCCGCCGCCGGGCCCGGAGCCGGGTAGACCTGACGGCCGCCGGCGGCCCCGGAGCCGGGTAGACCTGACGGCCGCCGGCGGCCCCGGAGCCGGGTAGACCTGACGGCCGCCGGCGGCCCCGGAGCCGGGTAGACCTGACGGCCGCCGGCGGCCCCGGAGCCGGGTAGACCTGACGGCCGCCGGCGGCCCCGGAGCCGGGTAGACCTGACGGCCCCTCCGTGCTCCGGGTCCGGCTGGACCGGGCTGCCGCCGTCTCCCGTCCGGGGGGTGTGTGGGGAGGTGGGGAACCGGGGGGGTGATTCGAGATTTAAGCGGGTCTGATACAAGGGCCACCCTGTCCCCGTCTTCCTGCCCGCGGTGGGCGATGGGGAGTGGGGGCATGCGTGCGTGTGCGTGCGTGTGGGCGTAATTCCCCCACCCCCCGCCCGTTTCTGGGATTTAAAGGGCTTTTAATGCAGGAGAGCGAGCACTGCGTCACACAAGAGTTATTGTCCGTATCGGTTTCCGTAGGGAAAAAGAAATCAATCAAATTCTGGTAAAATTAATTTTCTTTTAGCACGGCTAGGTGGACGATACCCCCGGAAAAATAAAACGGGGCCGATTGGAGAATCTCGATAACGCTCGACCTGCTTTGTTAAGACGCGTGTACAAATACTCCTCAATCCCCTGCGCACCAAGAACTGACCCCGGGTAAATTAAGGTCAAGGTCAAGTGACTAGCGATTCGGTGACCGACGTTTCTATCCCTCGCTTAGGACCGAGGTATTCGACGACGATGAATGAATTCCTTCGTGCGGAAATGAAGGAAATGAATCGACGTTAAAAATTAAGGAAGACTTAATTTATCGAACCAATGAAATAAACCATTGGGTTCATTG
>NW_027441573.1:85000-90576 GCF_964195595.1 Calonectris borealis
GCGAGACGGGGACCCGCGCGCGCGCGCGCGCACCCGCGCCACCCGCTCCGCGCGGCGTCGGCCGGCTGGGGCTGACCCGCCCCCGAGGCCGGCCCGGCCGCCGATCGCAGGCGATCGGCGGGTAGGCGGGGAGAGGGACTCGCTCCCCTGCCGCGGGAGCACCGGACGTGCTAGAGGAGACAGCGACCCGACGAGGCGGGCGCGACCCCGGGACCCAGGCCCCTGCCGGGGCGGCTCGCTCCGCAGCGGGCGGGGATGCGGCACCGAGAGCCGACGCGACGGCGGCGGCAGCGGCGGCGGGGGACGCCCCCCGGCCGCCCGCGGCACGCCTCGGGGCCCACCCGGGCGGGTGCGGCCCCACGCTCGCCTTCTCGTCCCCGGTGGCTTTTCTGGCTCGGCCGCCCCGCCGCCCAGCGCTGCTCGCGGCCGGCACCCGCGGGTACCCGGACCGAGGCCGGCACCGGCGCCTCGCGTGCGATAGGACACCTGAGAGCTCGCGGGGCCACGCGGCCGTCACACAGCCCGGTTCGGTAAAGAAGCCCGAGGAACCCCTTCGCTCGGGGCAGCAGGACAACACCTCGCATGCGACGGGAAGCGAAGTGGAAAGGAGACCGCCCGGCCTGAACACCGGACACCGCCGTGGCTCCCTGTTACGGGGAGCACGGAAGAGCCGGCCCGCCGGGGGCCCTCTCCGACGCGACCCGAAAGGCCTCATCGATCAGGAAGGGAAAGGGGAGAGGAGAGACGGAAAGGAAGCACGGGCCCCACGGCCACGGTCCTGGGACAGCGACGGCCGCGCGCGCTCGCCGCCGCCCCGGGCGGGGCGGGCGGCAGAACGCGGGGCTCTGCGTGCGAGCGAGAGGGCAGCGTCTGCGGAGAGCCGCAACGGCGGCCTGGTCACCGGCAGAGCCGGCCCGCCGTGAAGCGTCTCCGACGCGCCCTGGGTGCCACCTCGATCGGGAGAGGAAGCGCGGGCCCCACGGCCACGGTCCTGGGACAGCGACGGCCGCGCGCGCTCGCCGCCGCCCCGGGCGGGGCGGGCGGCGGAACGCGGGGCTCTGCGTGCGAGCGAGGGGGCAGCGTCTCCGGAGAGCCGCAACGGCGGCCTGGTCACCGGCAGAGCCGGCCCGCCGTGAAGCGTCTCCGACGCGCCCAGGAACACCTCTGCAGGCGCTGCCTGCGGGTCTGGGTCGACTGAAGGGGGGGAGCGGGAGGTGCCGCCGGCCACCCGCTCCGCGCATCGATTCCCTTGAGCGAGGTCGACGGGACCGAGGGAAAGCCGCGGCAGGCTCGACTCCCCCGGTCTTCCAGCGTTCGAGTGCCGGCCACCGGTACCGGTCTTTGCCCTGCGCCCCGGGGAACCGCTTACCCCGGGGGAGGAGAAGGCCGAAGAAGACTAAGAGGCACCGCGCCTCACCCGTGCCATCCCCGGGTAACGGGGGCCGGGAAAAGCCGCTCAAGGCTCGACGCCCGCGGCCACTTGCCTTCGGCTGCCGGCCGCAGGGACCGGCCGCCCTTTTCTTCCCGCTTGCGCGGGCTCCAGCTTAGGGCTGGAGAAGTTTGGAAGGGCGAGGCGCCGCCACCTCGCCCGTACGAGTGCAGACCTTCCCAGCGAGCCCTCCTGCTACCAGGACTCGCGCCAGCAAAAAAGAGGACGAGGCGCCGCCGCCCCGCCTGCACCATCACCGGGCCCTCGGGGGCCGGGGCAAGCCGCGGCCGACTCGAGACCCCCCGGCTGTCTGCATTCGGCTGCCGGTGTTTCTGCCCGCTTCGCGGGCTCCAGCTTAAGGCCGGAGAAAAAGGACAAGGCGCCGCCACCTTGCCCGTCTCCATCACACGGCCCTCGGCAGCCGGCGGCAGCCCTGGTGGGCTGGGCACTCGCGGGCACCTCTGCCCCGGAACGGTGCCAGCACCCGCCTTTGCCATCATCGGGCCCCCCGGGGCCGAGGGAGGCTCGGCTCCCCCGGCCTTCCAGCGTTCGAGTGCCGGCGACCGCCACCGGCCGCCGGTCTTTGCCCTGCCCCGCGGGGAACCGCTTCTCCCGGGGGAAACGAGGACGAGGCGCCGCCGCCTCGCCTGCACGCCGCAGTCCCGTCACCGGGCCCGCCTGACACCACCAGCTGCCCGCGGAGGGCTCGCACCGGTGAAAACGGGACGCCGCCGCCCCGCCTGCGCCGTCAGTTGGGCCCTCGGGGGGCCGGGGGGGGAAGCCGCGGCAGGCTCGGCACCCCCCGGCCGTCTGCGTTCGGCTGGCCGGGAGCCGGCCGCCGCTCTCTCCGCCCGCTTCGCGGGCTCCAGCTTAAGGCTGGCACAAAGGGACGAGGTGCCGCCAACCTCGGTCGTCCCACCAACCGGGCCCTCTGGAGCCGGGAGTAAGCCGCGGCAGGCTCGACGCCCCCCGGCCGTCTGCCTCCGGCAGTGACCTTCACCATCACTGGGCCCCGGCTGGGTGCGTTCGAGTCTTTGCCCTGCCCTGCGGGATCCGGCCTTATGCCTCGTGCCGGTCGGCAACGGCCGCCGGAGCCGGCCGCCGGCTCCGGCTCTCCGCAGCTCCCGACCCCTCGGACACGCTGGGCTGGCTTGTCGGGCAAGCGCTGGGAGATGGCCGGACCGAAGAGACTGGAAGCTGGGCCGGACCACCGAGGGAACCGCCACGACGGCCGCCGAGCACCCCACTTTGCTGGCAGAACCGCGGGCCTTGCAGCCGCTGACGAGCGCTGCTCTGGAGACGAGTCACGGCTCGCTCCTATAGTACGGACCGGCACGTCCCCGCCGCCGGCAAGCTCCAAGAGCGGCGCCTCTGCGCACCGGGGAGGCGCGCCAACCACGCCGACTTTTACGATGACGTAACTGGAGGCAGCGAAAAACAGCGACCCCTTCGGCAGCTCCGACGAAGCAGCGGGGACAACACGTCTACCCCTCGGCCCCGGCAAGGCGACCAAGTCCCGCCGGAGCCGGGTAGACTTGGCCGCCCTTATCGCCGGACGCTACGCAACCAACAACCCGCGGTCGCCGGGTACCGCAGGCGGCCCCACGGGCTCCGAAAAGGGGTAGACCTGACGGCCGCCGCCGAGCCCGGAGCCGGGTAGACCTGACGGCCGCCGCCGGCCCCGGAGCCGGGTAGACCTGACGGCCGCCGCCGGCCCCGGAGCCGGGTAGACCTGACGGCCGCCGCCGGGCCCGGAGCCGGGTAGACCTGACGGCCGCCGCCGGCCCCGGAGCCGGGTAGACCTGACGGCCGCCGCCGGCCCCGGAGCCGGGTAGACCTGACGGCCGCCGCCGGCCCCGGAGCCGGGTAGACCTGACGGCCGCCGCCGGCCCCGGAGCCGGGTAGACCTGACGGCCGCCGCCGGCCCCGGAGCCGGGTAGACCTGACGGCCGCCGGCGGCGCCGGAGCCGGGTAGACCTGACGGCCGCCGCCGGCCCCGGAGCCGGGTAGACCTGACGGCCGCCGCCGGCCCCGGAGCCGGGTAGACCTGACGGCCGCCGCCGAGCCCGGAGCCGGGTAGACCTGACGGCCGCCGGCGGCCCCGGAGCCGGGTAGACCTGACGGCCGCCGCCGGCCCCGGAGCCGGGTAGACCTGACGGCCGCCGGCGGCCCCGGAGCCGGGTAGACCTGACGGCCGCCGGCGGCCCCGGAGCCGGGTAGACCTGACGGCCGCCGGCGGCCCCGGAGCCGGGTAGACCTGACGGCCGCCGCCGGCCCCGGAGCCGGGTAGACCTGACGGCCGCCGCCGGCCCCGGAGCCGGGTAGACCTGACGGCCGCCGGCGGCCCCGGAGCCGGGTAGACCTGACGGCCGCCGCCGGGCCCGGAGCCGGGTAGACCTGACGGCCGCCGCCGGCCCCGGAGCCGGGTAGACCTGACGGCCGCCGGCGGCCCCGGAGCCGGGTAGACCTGACGGCCGCCGGCGGCCCCGGAGCCGGGTAGAGCTGACGGCCGCCGCCGGCCCCGGAGCCGGGTAGACCTGACGGCCGCCGCCGGCCCCGGAGCCGGGTAGACCTGACGGCCGCCGCCGGCCCCGGAGCCGGGTAGACCTGACGGCCGCCGCCGGCCCCGGAGCCGGGTAGACCTGACGGCCGCCGCCGGCCCCGGAGCCGGGTAGACCTGACGGCCGCCGGCGGCCCCGGAGCCGGGTAGACCTGACGGCCGCCGCCGGCCCCGGAGCCGGGTAGACCTGACGGCCGCCGCCGGCCCCGGAGCCGGGTAGACCTGACGGCCGCCGCCGGCCCCGGAGCCGGGTAGACCTGACGGCCGCCGGCGGCCCCGGAGCCGGGTAGACCTGACGGCCGCCGCCGGCCCCGGAGCCGGGTAGACCTGACGGCCGCCGGCGGCCCCGGAGCCGGGTAGACCTGACGGCCGCCGGCGGCCCCGGAGCCGGGTAGACCTGACGGCCGCCGCCGGCCCCGGAGCCGGGTAGACCTGACGGCCGCCGCCGGCCCCGGAGCCGGGTAGACCTGACGGCCGCCGCCGGCCCCGGAGCCGGGTAGACCTGACGGCCGCCGCCGGCCCCGGAGCCGGGTAGACCTGACGGCCGCCGCCGGCCCCGGAGCCGGGTAGACCTGACGGCCGCCGCCGGCCCCGGAGCCGGGTAGACCTGACGGCCGCCGCCGGCCCCGGAGCCGGGTAGACCTGACGGCCGCCGCCGGCCCCGGAGCCGGGTAGACCTGACGGCCGCCGCCGGGCCCGGAGCCGGGTAGACCTGACGGCCGCCGCCGGCCCCGGAGCCGGGTAGACCTGACGGCCGCCGGCGGCCCCGGAGCCGGGTAGACCTGACGGCCGCCGGCGGCCCCGGAGCCGGGTAGACCTGACGGCCGCCGGCGGCCCCGGAGCCGGGTAGACCTGACGGCCGCCGGCGGCCCCGGAGCCGGGTAGACCTGACGGCCGCCGGCGGCCCCGGAGCCGGGTAGACCTGACGGCCCCTCCGTGCTCCGGGTCCGGCTGGACCGGGCTGCCGCCGTCTCCCGTCCGGGGGGTGTGTGGGGAGGTGGGGAACCGGGGGGGTGATTCGAGATTTAAGCGGGTCTGATACAAGGGCCACCCTGTCCCCGTCTTCCTGCCCGCGGTGGGCGATGGGGAGTGGGGGCATGCGTGCGTGTGCGTGCGTGTGGGCGTAATTCCCCCACCCCCCGCCCGTTTCTGGGATTTAAAGGGCTTTTAATGCAGGAGAGCGAGCACTGCGTCACACAAGAGTTATTGTCCGTATCGGTTTCCGTAGGGAAAAAGAAATCAATCAAATTCTGGTAAAATTAATTTTCTTTTAGCACGGCTAGGTGGACGATACCCCCGGAAAAATAAAACGGGGCCGATTGGAGAATCTCGATAACGCTCGACCTGCTTTGTTAAGACGCGTGTACAAATACTCCTCAATCCCCTGCGCACCAAGAACTGACCCCGGGTAAATTAAGGTCAAGGTCAAGTGACTAGCGATTCGGTGACCGACGTTTCTATCCCTCGCTTAGGACCGAGGTATTCGACGACGATGAATGAATTCCTTCGTGCGGAAATGAAGGAAATGAATCGACGTTAAAAATTAAGGAAGACTTAATTTATCGAACCAATGAAATAAACCATTGG